>NW_026932035.1:302500-487500 GCF_032062105.1 Saccostrea cuccullata | reverse complement strand
AAGTATATAAACCGAACATGGTCAAATATGGTTTTTAAGGTCATATGCAACTTTATTGGGTTCTTCTCTGGAGTTGAAGAGTTGCACTAAATGAAAGAACTATGTGCAATACTTTTAATGTCTATTTATCGATTTGTACACCTCATCTAAAACAAAGAAGAAGGTATGGTTTTAGCTTTATTGCGCCCTAAAAATGTAATGACATCAAAAAGTTTTGAAACTGGCTTAAATATTAGTTAAATAAATGACTCTGATAAATCAGGAAAGAATATGGCATGAAGGTTTACCATTCTGCAAATATGACGTCATTAATATGAAGCATTTCTCTATTTTCAACAGAAAAAGCTTCAAAATGGCAGATTTCAAGGGTGATTTTCCTTTTAGAAAACAATGTCCACAGCCGTCGCCCACGTTAATTTTTTGATATTTTGTGCAAAATTCAATAACAAGTAACATATCTCAAGATCTTTGTGGGCGATGCCTGTGGACAATGTTATCTGAAAGAAAATTCCATTGAAAATTGGTGTCTTCTGCAACTTTTTAAGAAAATACGGGAAAATGCACATGTTTATGACGTCATAATTAGCATTTAAAAACACATGTGAGAAAAATGAATTGTATGATTTTTCTGCATTGAATTTCAATTATTTAAAAAGCATGAGTTTTCAACTTTTACACCAGTTTCATTTTTTAGAAAATCACAGGGCAAAATTTGTATGGAAACCATACCTTCTTCTTTTGATGAAAAAAAATCTGGAATTTATGTTTGATAATTTTTGTAACATTTTTCTTTCAATAATGCAAAAATTTTCATAATTTTATATCTTTTCAAAACCCCTGGTAACACATGCTGATTTTTTGTATAAGAACATGTAATGGTATTATAACTTAAAATTTAAAATATCTTGAAAAATTATCAGTAGGTAAGGTTCCTTGCGTATGTCCTTAAAACATGCTAGAACTGGATATATATCAGAGGGTCTTTGAAGAGAACGATCGAGACTGATTATGTCTCAGGGTGGTTTGTCATAGCATTGTTTAATATGTCCAAAGTAACTGACCTTGACCTTTGATCCAGAAAATAGATGTAATGTTACGACACAATCTTTTGCACGAGTATTCTGAGGGTGGATCAGATTGGGCCAATGGAACAGACATCCGACAGAGGGATAAAATTATTACTCCATGTACCATATGGGATATTCTCCAAGAGCAGGGTTCCAAATATTTTTAAAGATTCATGAATAGAGACAAATTTAAACTCTCTCTCTCACACAGGTGCTTGAGAACAGGAACCCACCCACCCCTAATATAGACCCCCGGGCCTGTTAGACCTTTTTTACATAAACTATATAAGGATGACACATTTGTGATATAATCTATCCTATCAAGTCAGAAAATTTGCTTAAATTAACATTTTATAAAAATCTCTACCCCACTCTATATGATTTTTATAAATAGAATGTAAGGTAGATTTTTAAAAAAAAGTTTGTTAAAGGTAATTTTTCGATCTGTTGGTATAGATTGTAGCACAAATATGTCAATGAAAGATCATTTATGAAAAAAAAGTCGAAAAAGCCCAAGGGTCTATATCGAAGGGGGGAGGGGTCCAGTCCTCAAGCACCTGTGCTCTCTCTCTCTCTCTCTCTCTCTCTCTCTCTCTCTCTCTCTCTCTCTCTCTCTGTGTGTGTGTGTGTGTGAGAGAGGGTGTGTGTGTGTGTGTGTGTGTTAGTTGATTGATTTAGATTCAATTACGTTTCCATATCTGTACAGACTTGTAATAAATCTTATCAAGGACGAAGATCTTTCAGTGTGATTTTTTAAAAAAATATCTATAGGTATACAAAAGCATTATTGATTATAGAAGAAATAATAAACCCATGCGATTTTCTTTGCTGACAAATTCTTTGAATCTGCTTTCTAAAATGATTGTAGGAAAGTTATCGATAAACGACTATAATAACAATTCCAGACAATGGCTTATCGGACTTATAGAGGGTTATAAGACGCATGCTTCGTCTGTAGACAAAGCGCACCTGCATATTGTAAAATATACAAAGAAAGCAAGCATTTCTGTTCTCCTTCTTTGTTTACTTTTTAGAATTGTATATTTATCTGCATTTTTTGTTTGACAGGCATTCTTTCGAGAATCCATTATAATGTGAAGTCTGCAATCCTTAGAAAAGATTTAACGAGGCTATAAATTGATGCCTTATCCCGGCGTTTGATGTGGTGAAGAATGGCTTCTTTCTAATGATTATGCATATCACGGTGGCCGGGAACAAAAGTGGAAATTAGCACATGACAGACTCTTACTAGGTATAGATTTTATTTGTCTGTCTTATGAATTCATCTCAAGAAAAAATGGTAGTAATCCTATCTTTCTTATTGATTTTCTGGACATCTTTAGATTCATTACATTAATAAGATTCGTTTGAAGATATTTTTAAAAAATCAAATTTTTACCGCCAATAAAGTCCTGTGTCATAAACTTCGTGCTAAAACTTTCAAATAAAATGATAGTTCTGTATATCGTGTAATAGTTTAATATACCTGTATAAGAGGTTATATAAGATATAATGGTAATCTATTTATATTATAATATATTTAGTGTATTTAGTCTTTACTTGTATTGCGGTAGTCCCATGTGGACCAATTGTGTAAGCTACACTCAGCACTTTGGACTGTTAAGCAATGAGGGTTCTTTTTCCGTGCCAGAACTTAGCTACATGTAATGCAACACGGGATCTGGGTTTAAACATTTTTCCCTAAGGAATGCAGTGGGATTCGAACCCGAGACGTAAAGATTAACCCCTTTCCGGCAATCTAGAGCAATCGCTTTAACGACTGCACCACGCTGGTGACTAGTACCGCCTGTGTAAAAGTGTGTGGTAGGCATATGAATATAAATATGCATATGTGATTGTAATGGTCGTTTTGTAGGCCTGATTTGGTGTAATGGAATAGTGCAAGTTGAGCAAACCGTTTATTTTTACGAATGCAGCCTCAGGACAAGCTGGGATTATTATGATTATTACATTAGGAACTGGTAAGATACATCTCATTCGTACATTAGTAACTCTCTTCTGGTCAAAAAGCATACAATTCATTGGCTAGACAAAAAGGTTAAAATTTAATGGCTAGTTGGATTGTTCTTTATGTGAATGGTCAGATTCAGTTAATTAATCTCTATATAGTGAAGGAAAGAACATGTCAAATGATGACTAATAATAGTGTGTGATGTATAGACCACATTTTGACCCCGAAGTCTAAGCATCAGTATGTAGATACTAGATGACCTTGTAATAATCCATTTCATCAGGGATAGAATTACTGTATGAAATGATTTAACTGTGATGTGCGACAAATTACTACAATCATTCGTCGTTATTAATTCTATACAATATTGTTATCAGTTGTTTTTTTCGTTTTGTTCCGTGTTCCACGTGTTTGATGGTAGCTTTTCACATTTCTTTAACCAAATATTAGAAACAGTAGCCTGAGGCCCAAGGATCATGAAAGGATCTTAGATTTAGGCCAAATTTTCAATCGCCTATAAAATATTCATGAATTAAGGATTTCATTTCGAAATTTGCAGATAGCAACACTTCTGAGTAGCAATATTTAATGACTTTTTTTTTAAATTTTGGTCTGCTTGACTTGTACAATTTTTATTTTAAAAATGGAGATTTTGAGTTAAGCTTAAGATGTTTCATGATCCTGGGGCCTTTTTTTTTTTTAAATTAATTGTTTCTCACTCTTTTTCGTTATGTCCTTTTACATCTAATACTAGTAGTACAACATATTTCGTGGTGCTTGGACTAGTTCACCTTAAAAATACAAATTATGTTGATAAAAATAATGTTCAATTTTTAAATTTATCGTTAAAAAGTTTAGATTTTTAAAAATGTGATTGAGTAATTGTACTGGTATGTTATATTGTATAAATTGTATTACATATTGAGATGTGTCATGATTAAAGTATGACATTCTGTCGTTATATATTAAAAGAGATGAGAATGATATATATTTGACAAGACTGCTTATTTGTTTTGGGTTCTGAATATAAACATGAATTTTTTGAATGCAGTGTGTATTTAAATTGAGAATTAAGGACATCCGATCCCCAGTCAGGAAGGATAACTCTCAAAATAGCTCTTTGTTTTTAAACTAAAAAGTCTCAACATGAAGCTTGAAATTGAAAGCTGTTCATTTAATAATTCTTAACCTATGCATCTAAATGTGATTTAAGGCTCTTTGAAATCTTAAAAAGAGTCTTATGAATTAAAAATTGACATTTGAACCCTGAAAAAGTAAAAAAAAAAAAAACAATTTTAGAGAAATAGGATTTTCTTAGAATTCAATGCTTATTAGCACGATATGAAATTAAATGTGATCTGTGATGTCTTGCAATGGAAGTAAAAGCTTTTTACACAATACACTGAAAGAAACAGAAGCCACGAACATTTTTCTGACTGCTCGAATACCTATAATTTTTTGACCTAGAATATAATTGTTGATTATTTTCAGTAAGAAAAGGCATATCTGATGTTTCTATTTGCCTTCATCGATTATATGTTATACCGATTATTATAATTAGATCTGATAATTTTCACTATATGATATACTTTTAAAAGTGTATAATGATTAACTTCGAAGAAATACTTTGGGTTAAATACATTACTGTGTGGATTCAATTCAATGCAGAGAAAATTTGTGGGATTTTCAATTACTTAATTGTCGATTTATGAATCAGAGGATTTACCTTGAGCTAAATCGATGCAATGGCCAAGTATACGCGTAAATTCTAACGTACATGTACATGTACCTTTTCCAGTTGTGATTGTAGTACAAAAATCTCATTAATACACGTACGTTGATTTTTTTATTATAAGGGATTGTGTTATTTATGAATGCATGTAATTATGATGTTCCAATTATTTCATCTGAATGTAGCCCTTCTGTATATGCAGATATCGATAACAGGTCTCCAATTACACGTTTATGTTCTTCTTAACACCTTATCGATACATAGTAATTAACTCCTTGCTCATTGTAACATTTTATGAAAAAGTTAGAAAAGCATGTGGCAATTCCATTAGACTATTACAGGTACACATTCAAAAAAAACTAAAATAATCCATAGTGAGCCGATATCAATGATATTTCATTACCTTTACAGGCTGTTAAAGATCATCATATATATACTCAAAGGAAGACGGCCTGAAGAGAATCGATGCGCTCAATACCGAGTCATGCTTCCTTAATACCAGCCACTCTGAGTCCTCCGTGTTAACATTGATCTCGGGCTTTTTGTCGAGCAGAGCTTTTACAAATCATTTCAAAAAAGGTGTAGAAAAATTCTAAATGACATGTTTTGTGAAGAAAATGATATTTTTGGTGTTTTTGACAATACAAACTCGTTTGGTACGTAACGACGTCATAACGGGCTTTGCTGATCAGAATTTGAACTGGACACGTGCACGTCTTGATCTACCGTCTAAGATGATTTGCAATGAGACGGTCCCACCGCCTTTCTTTCCCCAGATTCAACCAAACGTTATTATGACTGCCGTAGTGGTTATCCTCTTCGCCTCTGTAAAGACATTCTACGATAGGATCCGCCACCAGAGGGCCCGAGTCTCGGTGGTCGTCCTGGGAGCTGGACCCATCGGCCTGACCGCAGCGCTGCTGGCTCTACGAACAGGCAGGGTCTCAAAACTGACCATATACGAAGCCAATGATAAAATTTCAAATCTGAAGAAGGACTATCAGATTGCCATAGACAAGAGAAGTGTTTCATTCCTTCGGAAGGCTGGCGTGGATTTTGATAATTTGGAGGGATGTTGGGACAATAGATGTTTTTACACTCGAGTTGGAATCTATCTGGAGTACATGCTGACAATGCTACGACGATCTAACAAAAATACCATCACCAAATTCTCATGTAAGGTAAGGAGATACTGATTCATTACAAAGACAATACCTAGTTACCTTCAATGGAAAGAAATTAAAAACATTAAAATTTTTACTTTTAAGAACTTAAAAGTAAAAATTCAACAAATATCGTCTAACGTACATCAGTAAAAACGTTCTATATCCATGTACTTGGAAAAATTATGTAGTAAACAGATCTTCCCTTATCGAGTTAACACAAAACGCCGAAAAAAATGATATATGTCATTTTTCCTTTCCTTAAAACTTTCAGCATTGCAATGCACTTTTAAACAACTGCAGTGCAGCACAGGTCTAAATGTGTTTGATGAACAATATTTATTTCAAATGCTTTAATGATTCACGATTCAATCGAAAATCTTTATATTTCTGAAATGCCCAGATTTACGTAGAATTCATGAATCAGAAGCTTTCGTTGAAAATTGATGAAATATTTAATTTTAACAAATAGCGCTATACAAAAAATACGACGGATCCTTCTACATCGCTGAATAAGACAACACATGGAAATAAAAAAAACTCTGAATATGATGATTATCTGTGTATAGAGGTATTCATTAAGTCCAAGGATTGAACAAAGTGGTTATAGATGTTTCAGTAATGATGTACAGGTATTAGTTTCTTCAGAACATGCCAAGATACCTTGATTTTCACTCAACAGGAGAAGTCAATAAACGTGTAGAATGATTTACAAAAATAATGAAAACGACAGTGATTTATTAGTATCTTAATCATATTAGAATGATTATTTTTGTTAATATTTTTCAGGATTTATAGTTTGAATCAATATTAATCCTTAATTTGAAGAACAATCTCGTCTCAAACCTTTGGAGCAATCGCATTTAGAAATGTGTATACAGATATCTGAGCAAGGAATGCTTTAGAAATCAAAATCCAGTCTGTGTATTTCTTTTTGTCTAGGATAGCCTTTTTATTCTGTATGGTATATGTGACATTACATGTAAAATATGATAGTACATTTGTACATACATGTATGCAATTAGAAAACAAGTCTTTTGAAATTATAAACAAAGGAACAATTCAATTGCAACATCTTTCAGGATTCATAAATGAGAAATTTTCAGTAATATAACTTTTCCTACAGAGAAGGTGACATCCTCTCTATTTAGCACCGTGCATTGGCCTTTGTATAACCAGAAGTCCGTACAGGATCAGTCGAAAGCCGATGGTGCTTACACGATATCTTTTATAATACAAAACCTAGCTGGACAGAATGCAAATAGTGTTCATCAATTTACTTGGAGACAATAACACGTAAGATAATGGTCAATCACTCCAAAACCATTTTCTTTGCCTCGTTATCACAAATTCATTTCAATTCCCTGGGATGGTTAATATGGAAATACCGACAAAGCACTTTGGTAATGCGGATAAGATTAGGTTGAAAGAAATTCAAATTTATTGTCGATACAATGTACTAGTATATCATTTTCATTAATGTATACGAGAAACTATGAATTATTTAAACGCCTAAAAATGATATTTACCATTGTAACAATCATACTTTGCATAACTTCTTGTTGGCATTTGCTAACAGTTCATATATTAACAGTTCACCTATTAAATAGCCGGAAGATGTAACCAGTTCCAAAGTTGAAATTGGTTAATTTTCTTTCATAAATATAACTTTTGTTGTTTGTTGTTATATTTATTCACATTAACCTAAACCTATTCGATTTTATTTCAACATAACAACCATTACGCAATTTATCCCCTTTTTATAATGCTATAATTTGCAAAACTCTAATTGTGCACTTTTATTTGCACAGAAGTCTATAATGTTATTAAATATGACGACCAAACAAAAAAGTTTACTCTGTTACCTCCCGATGTCTTGCGGAGATAAATCAAATGTAAATCAAATATCTCGCATATTTTCGATAACAGGTTTCATCTCAAGGGCCTGCACAAACGTTGTGAAACAATTTGTTACGTTTTCTACGAGTAATGTACACAGTCTCAGGCTCTGAGTATCTTTCTGGATTCCGTGAGAACGTGATGTTTCAATCAAAGATTAAGAAAGAAAACATTACATTGACCGTCAAATAAAACAGTATTTTTTTCTAAATCCGATTTCTATTCAAAACGGACCTTCCTGCATCACGGTTTATCTATCAAATGCGAGTCCTGTCACAGACTTGTGAATTGGGAGTAGAGGAAGGGGGCAACACACTCCATTCTAATGTGGTTACTACGTAAAAGAAAACAAGAGGCCCACGGGCCTTATAGGTCACCTGAGTATCATGTAACAACTTTCAAACATTTGAATTTAGTTCGTGTTTTAAACCAGAGGCCATGAAATTCACAAGTTTGAAAGAGGCGCCATTGCTTATCATAATTATACACTTAGCATGCTTACCCTAGTTACTTAATACCCAGACTGAGGTAGATCAGAGTAAGAAAGAGAATATGCACTTCCACTTTACAACCAGTTGTGCACCCCACCCTAAAGGAACCACTGATCCTGGGGCAACATATTTCAAAATTTGGAAATTTTATCAATTATTTCATCGTAAATGGTTGATTATTGCCAAAGAGCAGATTTCAACGCATTAATTTATTTTCAGACTATGACACCCCCCACCCAATGATTTCATGCCAGGGGGCATGAAATTAACAATTTTGCTAGATGCACCTTTCTTCATCATTAATATATATATACTTGGATCATTGGCATACCGGTAATACCCAGGAGCAAAGGAAAAGATTTTAATGTATTTTCACTATATAATCAACAGAGCCCTGCCGTAACACCAGAACCCCTGACCCTGCCATGGGGCCATGAATTTAACAATTTTGGTAGAGGCACTCTTGCTCATCATGACTATGTACTTAGTTAATTTATTTAATACCCAGGAGCACAGAAGAAGATTTTTCAAAGAATTAATGCATTTTCACTACATAATCAAAGGAATAGAGCCCCGCCCTAACGCCAGAACCCCTGACCCTGGGGCCATAAAATTCACAATTTTGAAAGAGGCACTCTTGCTCATCATAACTATGTACTTAGTTACTAGTAGTTTATTTAATACCCAAGAGCACAGAAGAAGATTTTAAAAGAATTAATGCATTTTCACTATATAATCAATAGAGCCCTGTCCTAACACCAGAACCCCTGACCTGGGGCCATGAATTTCACAATTTTGGTAGAGGACTCAATGCTCATTACATTCATGCCAACAGTTTGACTGCTTGATGTCCAGGAGTAATTAAGAAGAAGTTTTTTTTTTAAAGATTTTATTAGTTTTAGTGGTTTTGGCCCCACCCCTCAGGCCCCAGGGGGCGGGGACCATAAAATTCACAATTTTTGTTCCCCTTTATCCATAGATGCTGTATACCAAATTTGGTTGAAATTGGTTCAGTGGTTTCAGAGAAGAACCAGAAAATGTTCAAATGTCAACACACGACACACAACGGACGACGACGGACGAAAACGGATAGCAATAGGTCACCTGGGTGACTCAGGTGAACTAATAAAAGTTACTGTATAGACCCTCATTAATAACATCTGAACCACCATCTCCCCTCGCTTTAAAAAAAATTTGAAGAGTATATTGTTTGGTAGCCTGCAGTTAGATGTGTACAGAGGATAATCCTTTTCAGGAACTGTCAATAGAGGTTGTATAGCTAAGATCCAATTTATGGTAAATACGTTATTATATGAGATAACATCAAAGTTTCAAGTGTATAATATGAATAACCTTTATTTTTATTCAAATACTCATGCTGAACTTTATTAAAATAAGTGATGGATTGTAAATGACAGAATAAAACACGAAGCTTACGAGCCACGATTTGACATTTTAAATATTTAGATAAATTTATTAATTATTGCCAACAACTATGATTCCATAGGTTCACCGATTTTATTTTTAGTACGATTACTTACATATTCTAGTTTGAAGTCTTGAAGAGTATTGATACTCTTGCACAAATTCATTTCTTTTCTTTTTTTAATTGAACCCTTATGATGGCCGTATCCTAACCATGATTATACAGCTAGTGTACGGACAGGCGGTGATAATTTTTAACCCATAGTATGATTTTAACAAACTTAATCTACTAGTATTACAAACACAAGTGCCTATGAGTGTATAGTACATGACGATGACTGCAGTCAGACAGTTGGCTGTGCAGTCCTGTAATTCGCTGGACAGTTCAAACATTTGGGATGGACGATCAGGGAGGTACAGTGCCATTCAAATTTTAAAAAAATGTTTATTGCTCTCAAAAATATGCGCTGTTTCTCGACTTATTTTTTTGTATAATTTGACTACCATCCCAAAATATTACAAACCATGTTCTCCTTACACATTCATTAACTACTTCCACAATAAAACATTCCCGAAAACCGTTGTCAATAGCCCTAGTGGGCCTGAAATTTACAGCAGCAAAAATTTCCTCTATTTATCTTGCCATATTGGGTGGCAAGACAATTTGGTCTTGAAATACAATTTTGTTGTAGAAGTAGTAAAATCGTGTATTGAGAAATAAAGGTTATAGTTATATTTTGATATACACAGATAAATGAATCGAGAAAACTTTTTTTAATATGCACAATAAATATACGATTGTTTTCAATTGGTGGCACTGTAGCTCTCCGGCCGTCCATGCCATTTTTCAAGACATCTTCAGCTAGACTGCAGTTTACATTTACTGTTTTGCAGAAGTGTAAGATGCATGGAGTCCTACTAGCTTGGGCGGTTTCAAGCCACGTAAAAAGAAGATTTTATTTAAAATGCCGTATTAAACGTTATAGCTCACCATTTTTAGCAACTTACAGACTATGGCTTCAACAAACTTGAATATTTAATGTAGGGATACTTACACATTAGTTTTACTTACTTAGGCTAAACTGCTATCAAATTTTAAACCATTTCCCTATATGATATACTCCTATGCAAAACGATATTCATTATTGCTACCATTCCTATGCAGAAGCCTTGAAGATGGTGCGGTCCTTCATTGTATAAAATCAAACCCATTTTCGCAATTGATGCTTTGTTCCCAGTTCTGCAGCTATTTTGTGTCAAGCTTGGTTGCAATAGGTTTTATGAGGTTCTGGAGGAGAATTTTTTTTTAAAGTGTGCATACAGGAAGACATAGGAATACAGGCAGGCAAACGAACTAACGACGGCCGATGTAAGCTAACATGGAATTTGTTTTTAGTTTACTCAATTGATAGAATGTAAATAAGAGTTCAATGTATAAACTATTGCATGATTTACTTTCTACAACTAGAATTTTACGAGTACTAGTATATTTAACAGGAAAGACAGCTCAATATAGACTGTAAACAGATGCCTATCAACGTATAATTACTATCAATAATAAATGTTGACAAATAATTTCCTCTCTTTTCTTTATATGAAACTGATGTTCAAACTTACAAATGCAGATTTATAGAAACCTATTAAGAGTCGTTGTTAATAAACAGACATGCTAGCTTAACAATATGATCAGAAGTTCGAAGACTATCAGCTAAAGCTGGATATTTTGTCCATGGCATCAGTCACTATGAAGTTTGTCGATATAGACATATGCAAATGGCAGTTAAAATGATCCAGAGTAATGATAAAGTATATAAAATTATCAGGTTTCATTGCCTCATGAGAAGAAAATTTATTTCTCTTGGTTAATTCACTGATTTATTTGGGGGAAAAATACATACTTTCAAAATAACTGTTGGTTATAGTTGTGTTATAAATTATTTGGATATATATTCATTCAACTATGAATAAATGGGTAGAATCGGACGTGAAAATTATCACCGTCTTTAAAATTTCATAGATATTCCAATACTTGTACCCTGGAAATCGGAAATATTTTCACTACATGTATTTCTAGCATGATATTTTTAGAGCTAACAACATGTATCGGCACATTTTTATAAATTATAAAACGTTAACCTTGGCTTAATTTCTGTTTCACCTATATGTATTCCTTGTGCGAAGACTTTTCTTTGGGGTCAAAATGTTTGACATTATGACAGCTGGCCTTTTAGTAGATATCAAGAAAAACTTTAATATTCTTCTTCCGTAGGAGTTGAACTCTGTGGTTGTGTTATACTCGGGTTATTATTGCTTTTCCTCTGCACCTACGTTTTCTCGTCTCATCACTTCCTTTCAGTTTGACCTTCATCGAAAAACTTTAACCTTGACTTTTAGCTGCATACGTAGAAATTAATGTTTAAAAATCACTTCTAGCCTTTTTTTTCTCTCCAAATTTTGCAAAAGCTAAAAAACAGTTCATGAAGTTTATTCTTTTATCTCGTGCTAAAATGTTCAATAAAATACATTAAGAGACATGGCAATAACAACCTGCTTTGTCCTCAAAAACCTGCCGAAACACAGTTATATCATGCTCACCTTTCTCTCTTAATGAGGTACAAAACTACTGATAGGACTGTTTATCAATATTCTGTGAGAACTTGATGCATTGTGGCATATTTGAAAAACGAGACAGACTATGTGTTGACAGTCAAAAGCGTTTTCGTCGAAATCAAATTCTTAATCAGTGATTTGCTATCCTACGAGTTCCGCAAATTCCCAGAAACGTGTGCTTTGTTTAATATGCAGATTCTAAAAAAAAATCCTTTCAAATCTTCTTTTACGTCATTATACTTAATTATACTGAAAAAAGTTATCCCCCCTTGATTTTCACCCATGAAATAAATATCTGAAAGTTCTATAAAGAGTTTTATACAAGAATTTTATGACATATAATACAGAAAGTACTTTTATAGTGCTAGACTGGTAAATAATAGATGAATGAAAATAAAATAAAATACCTTATCTTTGTGCATTAAATATTCTTTAAAGACCGAGAGAGGTAATGTGAGAGGGAATGAGATAAAATTAGTAATGCTGCTCAAGCACTACTGTGATTAAAGTTTTAACAAGGTGATAGTGACAAATGGCGAAAGTACAGGCAAGTAAATAAATCGATCTTCTTTATGGTCTGTTACGTATGAGGCGCCATTTGAATAATTTCTGATATCATAAAAGTAATATGTTTTACGGTGTGACCGTTGGGGCGAGCGCAGTTACGTACTATCATAAACCTACACATGTACTGCCTATCATTCAAGAAAAAGAAAGAAAAAAGAAAATCATACAAAAAAATCACTTCCCAAGCATCGGGATCGAGATTCCGAATTTCTCGGAAGTTTCCGACAAAATCGGAAATACCCGAACCGTTAAAGTGACGAAAGTATGACGTCAAATAAAAAGTTCTGTAGACTTGGGATGCAAACGATATTTTTATGGCATGGAGATTGCATTAAATCGTTGTTTGTAATTTTTTTCAAGTAAGTTGTTGCTATGTTTAAGCCACCATGTTGCTATGCACCGCAAAGGATTATTGAGAGTCAGGAATTTTTTCACGTGGACTCATAAAAATTTCTTGGAACAGATTTCAACCTGAATTTCCTCTGTTCGTACACGTTAGTCTATTGAGCTCGCTACGCGAGCGGCGCTTCGCGCCGCCTCGCTGCGCTCGCTATTATTGATAGCAGTAATTTGAATTTCTGATATCAAACAAGATGTGCTTGTGAAACACTGATGTTCTCATATGGCAGCTTATGGCGAAGATCGAAGTTTTTCAAATGCAAGTCAAAATCCAAGGCCAAAGTCAGAATTGTTATTATCCAGACAGAGGTCTTATCACAAGGAATATATACTTGAAATATGATAGCCGTAGACGTAGTGCTAACTGTTCAAAATGTATACCCAAGTTGAAATATTTTGAAAAGTGGGTCAAACTCTAAGGTCAAGGTAAAAAATATTTTTACTTTTGAAAGGTCTTGTCACAATGGTTACATATGTGATGTATTAAATCGCTCTGTACAGCGACCGTCAGAATTTCATAAAGTAAGAAAGAGCTAATTCTAATCAGATTGGAAATCCCTAGCACCAATTGTTCGGAAAGTTTTGGCCAAAGTAAAAGTTTAATTTTTTGGGCTTCTTAATTTTCAAGGGCAAGAGGTCAGGTTTAGTACTAGTACTCGAAAAAAAGCCTTGTCACCAGGATTACTCCTATGAAATATGAAAGCCATAGCTGCATCCATTCAAAAATAATGGATAAGATTAAAGTTTTTGCGAACAAACAGACAGATAGACAGCTAGACTGACGTACGGACAAGGCGATAAAAATGGTTACGAAGTACTAAACCGTCCTATACACTAATTATTTTGTTGATCTCTGATAATCTATTCCTCTTGCTTTGGGTAACATGTCCTCATCTTTCATTTCTTTTCTGTGTTGTTAGCATTTGATTTGATTTAATTTCTTCTCTGGATGTTTTTTGGGGTATTATATTACTCAGGTGACCGTTCAGGCCCTTAAGCCTCTTGTTTTCTGTCTCCTGGTTGCCAAGCCAATGAAAATCGTAATTTTCAATCATGAATACCGGTATTTTGAAAGAAGATTTCTTCGCGTTATTTTTATTAAACCAAATTTGTTGTCTGGTTTTACTTTACTGTGAATTTTTTTTTTATTTCCTAGTAACTTAGTTTAATACATATATATATATACTTTATCATTTGATATCTCCCGAATCATTTTATTTCCATCATTCGTTAACAGAATACTGTAATTGGAATACGATCGTTTTTCTATAACATTCTTTTCATGTCTCTATTATTTGTCAAAGCTAGAAATATTAATCTGATGGCTAGTCTTTGTTTTCACTTTGATAACTATAAGAACAAAGCTTAATGAATCTCATTTTCCCCCCGGCCTGTTCAGCTGCGCCCTCTGTTGACTATGCCCTGATGCCTCCTGTCTCGGGGTGTCTTTGTTATGAGAGACTTCTCAGCAAAGTCGATCATTTCTTCATATTTCACATTAATTGTTACGTTAAAACTGTATTTGAATAGAATACCCCCGAGTTCACTTGGAGCATAGTCCTTTGGTATGTGAGATATAATATCACATGTAGCTTGCGTTGACCAGTGTCTAGAAATCAGCAGGGAGCCAAGGACAAAACGCAGGCTCTATTAACTGTAACACTGCACGTATTAGACATAGAGGTTATGTCTTCATTATTTACAATTCTTTAACATTAATTTTAGCATTCTGTGAGATTTGGGTTTACTTATGTAAATCAGAAATAGTTACACAAGAAACAACGGCTATATTTTACGTATCCTGCATTGTGTGGAAATGAATTTTTGTTCCCCTGCAATCCCTGTGGGCATAAAAGTAATCAAACTTAAAGCATGTATAGTAAAAAAAACTGAGTAATGGTGCCTCATCAAAATTGTGGATTTCATGACCTCTGGTTTAAAACACAAACCAAATCCAATTGTTGGAAAGTTGTTTCATAATACTCAGGTGACCTTTAAGGCCCATGGGCTTCTTGTATATTATAAATTGTACATAAAGATCCTTTTAAGGTTTGTGCCCATGCCCCTTTTAAACGAATAGCCTTTATTTGTTTTCCAGTTGAAAGTAATTTGTCACTAAATTGTTCTACCCACTGTAACTTTCTTAATTCAGAACGCTTTGCCTTCTCTAATGCATCCTAATAGGCACCTGTAGCCGTCGGAAATTAGAAAGGTTTGCATTCCTTTTTATTGCAATTTACAGTCAAATGCGATCATTATTTAACTTGTTCATTTCCCAAAACTAAAAGGCTCAATTCCACGTGCTCAGGTTTTCTTTTCTTCCAATTAATGTATCAACAGCTCGTGATTTCTACCTCGTACGACGGTCCATTTCCTGTTTCATATTGCACCCCCTGGCCTGACAGAACTCTTCAGATTTGGAGATATTTCAGAATCTGTATTTCTATTTAACTAATGCCACTTCGATTGTGATGCAAATGTACACGATGTGTCGTAAAGAGCTCCTCACTTTACGGGCATTGATCAGCAGAGTTGACAATATCATCAACACATTTTTCACCCAATCAATGCTGTATGTACTATTGATAATTATAATTATGCTTATTTAATGACGAAATGCTACATGGTGTTCAATGCAATTATTATTAGTTTTAATGTAAATGTACTTTAATTTTTCCATGGGGTCATATTCCACGGAATAACCTTTCATTTGAAAAAGTAGAAAAATACGTGGATATTTTTTCCGACTGTCGTTTTATGTCCTTAATGCATATTGAGAATATTAATTTGGGTTGATTAAAAATCCAAATAGGCAATATAATATTTTCTTAATTTAAACTTTTCAATGTTTCTATACTATTATGCTGATCTTTTGCCAGTATCATGAAGTTTAAGATAAAGAAAGACTGGGAAAAGTGATAAAAATTTTGAAATATTATTTGAAGTATGCGATTTTCAGACAAAAAAAAATGTAAATTTAATTGTACATCTTCAATATCTTCATTTTTTGGGTAACTCTGTTGAGTGAATGTGTACAGTATATTGTAAAAAAATTGAATTAATATGTAAATGATATTTTTATCATATATTCCCCAATATATAATATACATGTATATCAGATATATAATTGCCTCGTGCATTCAGCCTAAAATAAAGAGAAGAAATTAAAAAGAAATTCCAATGCTTCTGAGGGCCTCTTCAACCACGGAATAAATTAACTTGTTTCAGAAACTTCTGAACATTTATTGATATCGACTGATATCTTTGTATGTTTGAAATAATTATGATTGATTACAAGGGCCATTTTGAAGGTTTGTTCGTGAAAAACTAATGTCCCCATAAGGCATCTTTTGGCAAAAGTTAAAATTTCTTAAATGCAAGGTCAACAGGATCAATTTTATAGGTACCCGGGGAAGGCCTTGTCATAAGAAATACACAAGTGAAATATTAGAGCTCTAGCACCAACTGTTCAAAAGTTATTGCAAAGGTGAAGCTTTTTTTTTCAAATGTAGATCTAAGGTATAAGGAAAGGCCTTCTCATAAAAATCACACGTGCAAATCATAAAGTCCTAGCATCAACTATATGATATTGTGAAGTTTTTTTTTAATTGAAGTGGATCAAACTCCAAGATCAATGTCAAAGGGTCAAAGGTTTTGTCATGACGAATATACATGCAAAATATGAAAGCCCTAGCACCAACTCAGTGTTCAAAAGTTATTGCCAAGGGTAAAGTTTGGTAAATTTTTGCAAAAGTGGGTCATACTCCAAGATCGAGAGGTCAAATATGTTGGTGCCCAAAGGAAGGTCTGTCACGAGGAATACACATGTGAAATATGAAAGACATAGCTCCAACAAATCAAAAAGTAAGGGCAAAGTTCATGATTTTTGTGGACAAACAGTTAGACAGACAGACGGACGGACATGGCAAATACGTCCGAATCTACGGGGGCATAAAATATTAATGTTAGCAGGCAAACTAGTAGTATATATGGATCAAACTTATGAAATTTTAACTCTCTTTGCCTGGAAGAAGTGTTGACGAAACATTGGATACAAATGTAAATACCGTTGTAATGTAATATTCATCTACGTTATACAGTCCTTGTCAGTCAGATTTGCAATAGAATTTGCATCTTTGAACAGTGTTGGTTTCAATAATATCTATCAAAGATGTACAATATATACGTGATCTTGAGACTATCAATATTATACTTAAGAACCATTTGTATAGGTTTTAAGGTATGTCCGATCCTCTCATGACTGTGTAGCATAAACGATACCTTGGGAGGTCAGAGGTCGCCGAGCCGGTAAGAGCTGTTTAATTTGGCTCCGGTGAAAAATGGAATAAAAACTATTTTAAGGAGGATTGAGTAAGTGAAGATTGTGTATTTTGTGTTGAAAGTGGTTCTGTGATAGTTTAGTGATATTATTTGATTAACTCTGTCAATGATTTGGCAGTACTTTTGCAATATTAGAAACTTCCATTGTTTGAATATGTGCCCGGTTCACCTGTGAACTTAGCTCACCGTAGAGTGTACAGTACATACAGAACAAATGTAAATAACGGTGAAAATAAGAAGTGGCCAGAATTTCGATACTTTCTGGATCTTTTCCTTTACAAACTGAGTATGTCTAAAACTGTAGCTGATACCACAAAGATTTTAGCGGAAAGTCACTCCGTTATTTTTGGTAATGAAACAATTTGTGAAAACAATGATAGTGAAGTAACCTTGACATCAATACACTCTCTGTTAACTGAAATGAACATAAAACTTACCAACATTGAAGTGAAAAATGAAAAACTTGAAACCAGATTGACGGCAATTGAGGCGGAAATTGGGTCTTTGAGAGAGATTCGGGAGTCCCTGGGCTCGGTGAAGTCGCAAGTAAGCAGTCTAGATGAGGATGTTAAGGTGATGAAAGATGAATATCGAAATCTAGAATCCAATGTGAGTGGGCTTGGTAAGGTGTTTGACGTGGTAAAAGAGACAACGGAGGCGAATAGAACAGTAATCAACAACAACAGGAAGAGCCTAGACCAGTGCATACAGATGCAGATAGTAGCAGATCATAAAGTGAAAGATGAATTGGAATCGGTGAAAGAAGTCAACGAGAAACTCCAAAATTCGGTGATTGATCTCCAGGCAAGATCCATGAGAGATAACCTCGTGTTCTCCGGTATCCCAGAGCGTGCCTGGGAAGATACAGAGAGGGTTCTGCAGGATTTCATTCAGAGGAAATTTAGAACAGACTATGTGATACCGTTTGAAAGAGTGCACAGGGTCGGTAAAAAGAGTGAATTCAATGAGCACCCGAGGAATATTGTGGCGAAGTTCAGCTTCTTCAAAGACCGTGAATACATCCGCACAAACGCCGCAAGGAGACTCAGCGGAACCAATATCTGGGTAAATGAACAATTTCCCCCAGAAATTGAAGAGAGAAGGAAGAAGCTTTACCCAGTGATGCGTCAGGCAAGGAAAGACAGAAAGAAGAAAATACGTCTTGTCCGTGACGTTCTCTATATCGATGGAGAAAGATACATCCCACCCGTTGGATCCGCTCCCGAGACAGTTACAGTCCAGCAAAACCCAGCGAACCGAGAAACTTCACGGGGAACAGACGACCGTCAATCTTTGAAAAGGCCACGTCAAGGGTCAACACCCGATCGTCCCAGGTAGGGGCGCGCAGGAGAACAGCTAACTCAAAATAACAATACTGTAAATACGAACAATGTAAATAAGTTGAAAATACTTTCTTTAAATGTGTGTGGTGTTAAAAATAGGCTACTTTATAACGATTTTACAGAATTCATAGACAAATATGATGTAATTGGACTAACTGAAACAAAAACTGACGACTCGGATAAAATAGATATACCTGGCTATGTAACTTTCATGAAAAACAGACAAAAGCTAACGAATGTTCGATCTGGGGGTATTATGTTGGCAGTTAGGGATAATATTGTTAAATATGTCAAAGTCATTAATACTGATTGCAAATATGTTTTATGGTTTAAAGTAGGCAAAGTGTTACTTGGTACCAGTGAAGATGTATTGTGTGGCATTCTATATATACCACCCGAAGGCAGTAAATACTCATCCCCTGATAGTTTTTTGGAGGTCGAACAAGAATTGATCAATTTAGTTAATGATAATAAGTATGTATGTTTAATGGGTGATTTTAATGCAAGAACAGGTCATTTAAAGGATTATTTTACTGCAGATAATTTTTTGACACATGTTAATCATTCAGAGGGTGCATTTGAAGCTTCTATGTTATCAAGGGCTTTTATTTTTGAAAAATACGATATTCCTTTAGATAGATGTGTTGAAGATACTATTGTCAATAATTTTGGCCATAAGTTTATAGATTTCTGTAAAAATAACGATTTGTACATCGTAAATAGTAGATTTGGTACCGACAAAAACAAAGGTTGTGTAACCTGTAAAAACAGTAGTACTGTGGATTATGTTATCGCCAGTGTACACATTTTTGAACTTTTACAACATTTTGAAGTACACGAGTTCTCTAATCTTTTCTCAGATGTACATAATCCATTGTCCTTTTCTTTGTCCACCTGTTTAATGTCTAAAAATAGCTCCACGTGTGAAAACCAACCAGGTGTAAAATTATGGTGCCCCGATAGGGAAGCCGAGTTTCGTAATAATATTGATATTTCAGCTGTGAAATCAATTGAGCGTAACCTTATCGAAATGAGTAATAATGATGTTTCAAGTACTGACATTAATAAGGTAGCAAAAGATATTTGTAATATTTTTACTAAATCAGTCAAAGAATCTTTTGGAATCTCTTCAACGGGTCAATATTCAAAGGATAAAAAACGAAACAAACCTTGGTTTAATAGAGAATGCAAAACAGCTAGAAGGAAATTTCACTTGGCTAAAAGAATGCATAACTTATGTAAATCAGAAGAAAACAAACAAAGCCTTAGAGAGACGAGTAGAAGTTATAAAAAAGTGATGGATAACTGTATTAGAAAATATAAAGCTGACTTAACTCGTAAACTCATGCAACTACGTACTACAAATACTAAAGCTTACTGGAAAATATTAAATTCTTCTAATAAAGAGTCAAAAAGTGCTGTAGATATTGAAGAGGTATTTAATTATTTGAAAGGTATTAATGAATGTAACAATGAGTCTAATGATGATGATTTTAATTCGGCTGATAGAGAACTAGATCCGAGTGAATCTTCTAATGATATACTTAATTGTGAAATTAGTGACGCTGAAATTATAGAAGCAGTAAATAAATTAAAAAATGGAAAAGCATCTGGTTTTGATAACATTGTAAATGAACATATTTCATCAACATTGTATACCTTTTTACCTGTGTACAAGATGTTTTTTAACATTATTTTCGATAGTGGACTGGTTCCAGATGAGTGGCTAATGGGTATTGTTAAACCTATTTACAAAAATAAGGGCGATCCGACCGCTCCAGAAAATTACCGTCCTATCACTTTATTGAGCTGTTTGGGTAAACTTTTCACATGTATACTAAGCAAGCGATTAGAAATGTACGCAGATGAGATTGAACTTATTCAAGAGAATCAAGCAGGTTTTAGGAAAGAATATTCTACTCTAGACCATATTTTGACTTTGCATTTTTTATCAAATACACTGATGAAGTGTAAGAAAAAACTTTTTTGTGCTTTTATAGATTTCAAGCAAGCGTTTGATACTGTTTGGAGAAACGGTCTGTGGAGTAAACTTTTAAATTATGGAATTAAAGGCAAATGCTTTACGTATATCACAAATATGTATAAGGGAATTAAATCACTTATAAAGATGAACGGCACAACAACCGATTTTTTCTTTTGTAATGTCGGAGTCCGGCAGGGGGAAAACTTATCTCCTTTTTTATTTTCCTTGTACATTAATGACTTAGAGAATTATCTTGTTGATAGAAATATAATTGGTTTACAAAGTCTTACAACATCGATAGAAAATGATTTATGTGTTTATTTGAAACTCCTCTTACTTTTATATGCCGATGACACTGTCATTTTAGCAGAAACTCCTGATGATCTACAAAATGCTTTGAATGAATTTGAAAGCTACTGCTCAGAGTGGAAATTACAAGTAAATATTGAGAAAACCAAAATATTAATTTTTTCAAAAGGTCCTTTGAACAAAAGAGTATTTTATTATAATAACAAAAGTCTAGAAACTGTCAAAGAATTTAAATATCTTGGTATCATCTTTTCAAGATCTGGCTCCTTTTTAAAAGCCAAGAAACATCTCTGTGACCAAGCCCAAAAAGCAATGTACGGTGTTATCAGAAAAATAAGACAGTTTAACCTCCCTGTAGTATGTCAACTTGATTTATTTGATAAAATGGTTTTACCAGTGCTACTTTATGGTTGTGAAATCTGGGGTTTTGAAAACCTAGATATTATTGAACGTGTACATTTAAAATTTCTGAAACATATTCTGTATTTAAAAAGTAGTACCCCGAATTATATGGTTTATGGTGAAACAGGACGTTTCCCACTATCTGTAATTATATATTCAAGAATAGTTTCATACTGGTGTAAGTTACTGAATAGCTCAGATAAGAAAATTTCATGTATATTGTATCAATATTTAATTGCTAATTCACAATATGAAATTGGTAAAAACCCTTGGATTGACTGTGTTCATCGCATTTTTGATTCATGTGGACTATCTCATATTTGGAATGAACAGTTTTATTATCATCTTAATCAAGACTGGGTTACTGCTGTTGTTAAACAAAGATTGCAAGATCAATTTATACAAAAATGGAATTCTGATATTAATAGTTCTTCTAAAGGTATTTTGTATAAGACTTTTAAAACAAATTTTGAGTATGAAAATTATTTAAGTATTTTACCACTAAAATTCAGAAAAATACTTGTCAAATTCCGTACTACTAATCACCGTCTACCAGTTGAGCTGGGAAGATGGACTGGTATACCATTAAATGAAAGACTATGTACACTCTGTGATGCAAAACATGTTGCCGATGAATTTCATTTCATACTTGAATGTAATGCACTGTCAAAAATCAGGAAAAGGTATATTAATGAGTACTACTTTATTAGACCTAATATTTTGAAATTTTCTCAACTGATGACAAAACAAGATGCTATGTCGCTTAAAAAACTTTGTATGTTTATATCAAAAATATACGATTTAGTCTGTCCTCCATAATTTGTTCCCCTTATTTATGTCATTATTACATGTTTTATTTATTATATTTTTTTCTTCATTTTCTTTTTCCATTTTTCTCCCTTCTCATTTTCTGATTGTGTATATCATATACTTATACCTCTGACCTGATTATAATATATATACATGTTGTAAATATTTATCTTTGTCCTCATGTACCATGTATTTAATATGGTGTTGAGCGAATAAATGAACTTGAACTTGAGTAGTTATATAATTATGTAAAACTTTTCATTCCATGAGAATACAGTTTACAATGCGCTGGCTTAAGGAACGCCAAATTAACTTAAATACTCAGTATTTAAACCTATCTTCTAATAACTAAACTTATCTCCAAATGAATTAAAAATAGGCATAAGGGAATTAAAAATAGGTCTGAATGAATTAAAGATATGTCTAAATGTTTAATAAATTACACCTATCTTCATTTCGATTAAAGATAGATTCAATATTGAAGTATATACCTACCTTAAATTGATTTAAAGATAGGTATGGTTTGAAGATAGGTACATGTACAATTGAAACATCCACAGGGGATTTGGAGATAGGTTCATTAGATTCATTTGAAAAAAGTGAATGCTCTCAGGCAAATGCACATGTGAGAGCACAGGCACCTGAAGTATGACCGAATAGGGCCATTCTTTAAACGTGAGAAAAAGTACAATTTGCTTGCATTTAACGACATATAGATGTGTTTGACGGGGAAATTTTATATTTTCGAGGTATAATACACTCTGACATTTTTTTTTTCATTAAAAAAAAAGGGGGGTATTATCCATACTTCAGGTGCCTGTGGTGAGAGTAAGGACTCCTGTAAGAATTTTAATCATAAACTATTAAAAAAAAAACCTTTACACTATAATAAAGGATAGCATTATTCGAAAATATTTTGTCTGATTTTTAATTAATGTTTTTTAACTAATGATGTATTACTTGTCATTTTAATATATTAATAAAATTTACATTGAACAAGGAAAGATTACTCTAAATGATGTCAGATTAAAATTTTCAAAGTTGATATAGCATCTCGAGTTATCTTTCTTTTAACAATGCAGCATAAAATATATTGATCTATCATCCGTCTGTCATATTATCGTCTTGTTCTCTGACATTTTTATGCAGTAGCAGTTGGTATACGATTCGTATACAAGTGTCCTGCAGATGTAAAATGATATTTATGCCCTGTTCACACGGAGAGTTTAATTCGCAGTAAATTAATGCGAAGTAAACTAATGCGAATTAAAATAATGCGAATTAAATTGCGTTCACACGACAGCTAATTCGAAGTAAACTAATGCGAATTAAAATTTTACTTCTGCAGCCCGGCGTCAGCACGGCTATTATGACGTCATTTGCAGATCACGTCACCTTATGCAGAAGCAGATCCATTTGACATAATGGCAAAGTGTCTGTATGCACATTTTGATGATTAACAAAATTTTCCTTAGTTTTTCACTCAAAAATAGCACAAGTACCTATGGCTGACCACCGACAAGTGGCATTTGACTAAATTTTGCCATTACGCATGCGTCAGAATTTAATTCGAATTAGCTTCGCTTAGCGTTCACACGGAGCTAATGCGAAGTAATTTAATGCGCAGTAAACTAATTCGAATTAAACTAATTCGCATTAAATTCTCCGTGTGCACGCTAAGCGAAGCTAATTCGCAGTAAACTTACGTTTAATTCGAATTAAACTCTCCGTGTGAACAGGGCATTACATGTAATTGTTTTCATGTCTAATCTTGAGGCCCAATTTGCGATTTGAAAAAGGCTTTTTTCTACTAAAACCTGGTTTTCCGAAATCTTTTTGCAGTAAACATATCATCTTTTGCAATGTGATTGTTGGTATCTTGTAGATATGCATTTAGTTTTTAGAAATTTAATTTCATCCGGGGAGAGAGAGGAAGGGGGGTTGTAAATATAACGTTTTAAGTACAAAAAAAAAGATTTTGTTTTAAGCTACAAAGGTTAAAGATTCTCCTGTGCATATACAATTGTACAAATGTTTTGGAATTTTCTTTTTCATTCGGGAGAAAAAATTGGCACATAAAAAGTAGTTTGTTTGTTTACATTAAAGATATATTTTTATGCTCCCGAGTCCCGTAATCAAATATTCGGGAGTAAAAGTATATATAGTTTTTATCCTGCCCGTCGTCTATATGTCCGCAAAAATTTTAACCTTTCCATAACTTTTAATTGATTGGAGCTAAATTATGGTTTTCATTTTTCACATGTGTGTTCCTTTTGACTAAACCATCCCTTGGGTACCAATATATTTGACATCTTGACTTTGACCTTGGAGTTTGACCCAATTTTACACAAATTAACCTTACTTTTACCTTGAGCATAACTTTTGGACATTTGGGAATTGGCTTTTTTCCTTGAGACAAGACCTTCCTTTGAATACTTGTATCAACAATTTTGACCTTTGACCTTGACTTTGGAGTTTGAACTACTTTTAAAAACTTTAACCATAACTTTTTAACAGTAGGTGCGAGGTTCTTTATATTTCGCTTGTTTATTTCTAATGACAAGGTTTTTTCTTTGCGTACCACTAACTTGGAGCCTTTGATCTTGACCTTTGTAGTTTGACATACTTTTAGAAAACATTAACCTTGGCCATCATTTTTGAATGGTTGGTGCTTCGGCTTTCATGTTTACCATGTATATCCCTTGACACAAGTCCTTTCTTTGGGTAATAACATTTTTGATCTCTTGGCCTTGCATGAATTTTATCTTTCATTTGAGACTTTAACCTCTGCATATGGGTGCATTAGCTGCAGAACTGTAGCTCTCCGAAAAAATAATTTGACAGACGGTCTATCAATATATTATTCGGAGAGCTACAGTACTGCAGCTAATGGGTGCATCAGTATTTCTCATACACGTCTTGTTTTAGAAAGATATTTTAATGCCCCCTGGATATACGGTATACAGAGTAGTTTTTGCCCTGTCTGTCTGCCTTATGTCTGTTTATCTGTTTGAATTCAAAAACTTTAACCTTGCCCATAACTTTTGAGTTGATGGGGCTATGGCTTTCATACTTTAAAGGTGACAAGACCTTTCTTCGGGTACCAATTAGTTTGGCCTCGTGGTCGTGACCTTGGAGTTTGACCCACTTTTACCCCAAATGTACATGAACTTTAATTTTGGTCATATCTTTTGATTAGTTGATGGCTAGGTGCCATGGCTTTTAAACTACACATATGTATGTGTCAAGACCTTTCAATGGATGTAAAAATATTTGACCTTTTGACCCTGATTTTAGGGTTTGACTCACTTTCTAAAAAACTTAAACCCTGACCATATTTTTTCAATCGCTAGTACGAGGGCTTTCATATTTCACAGGTATATTCTTCATTTGGAGACCAACAAGTTTGACCTTTTAACCTTCGAGAAACTTGAAACCTGCATAAGCTACCATATGGGGGCATCACTGTTTCACAAGCACATCTTGTCAGAATTTTTTATTGTCATGAGGTGTAAAGGATATCGGAATTTACGAATTGACATTTTATCGATCCTTGGGCCCAATTGGGGATCGAGAAGTATCAATCTAGAAACACAAGCGTACATGCTGCTATAATGTTCTATGTACATGTAGATAAGAAGATGGGTACATGCAAATATCATTTCAATAAAGCATG
The DNA here is from genome assembly GCF_032062105.1 of Saccostrea cuccullata. NCBI lineage: Eukaryota > Metazoa > Mollusca > Bivalvia > Ostreida > Ostreidae > Saccostrea > Saccostrea cuccullata. The sequence goes on along the minus strand of NW_026932035.1, from coordinate 461,310 downwards.
GCATAAATCTAACGCAATGGAATTGTAGAAGAGTGATCTTGAATAAATTTCTTAACCACAATAAACAGAATAACCTGTAGATATAAATATTCTCTAAGAAACATATTTATTTCCTCGTTTCCGATTATCTTGATTTAAAAATTTCCTACCACTGGCGTTTATGCTTATGATATTTGACATACTTGCTACTAATGCTGGCTGATTTCTGTCAATATTCTCTGCTTCTTTCTGAGAAGGCTCCTGTTTTGTATCAGAGAATTTGGAAGCTCCTTGTCAGTTCAATACACAAAAAGGAAACAAAATAACGTTATATATAAGTAATTCTTTTTCAATGTCTCCGCTTTTATAATTCAGGTGCCTTCAGTGGGGAACTTAATGCAATGTGTACATAGCGATTTATTTTGATTATAAGTGATCCTTTGAAGACGCAATTACTAGTAATCGAATTTATTGGTGGTTTTTCTCAAAATACGAACCAATCTTCGCAAAAATGTCCCCGACAGTTTTTGTAATTTCATGAAATAATTGCATATTTTTTCACATATTATCTTGACATCTTCTCTAGTGATTCCCTCGGTTTTTTTTAATTTCTTTGTCGGTGGAACCATTTATGTAGTGTCCAATTTTACAGGATCCTTTGTGATATTATGACATGTTATTATACAAACGTCATGTTGTGTGATATTTAAGTCAACCACATCTCAACAACAGATACATTAAGTGAAAAATAATTATAGAAGTTTTTTATCAGTAGTTTTAATTAAAGCGGGTAAAGCAGAAGTCTCGTTAGAGGAAATCTCAGGAAATCTCATGATTACCCAGAAAGGTCTGAGGGCTTTTGATCAATGTGCTCTCATCAGGTTCCTTTTTTATCAAGGCGTTAATTGTAGGCTCTAATATGCTGAAATAATTGATTTTTCCAGAGCGAATTTGTCTCTAAATCGTCATCAATTTGCCAATTTCGGTGAAGGGGAGAAGAAATTCTGTAAGCTTTTCATTATTTTACACTTGTCTAATGAAGAAAGTAGTCATGGCTGAAATTAACTGGATTGAGAAAGGGCTAGAGAGAGAGAGAGAGATTAACTAAAAAGGAGACGGGGAGATAAAAAGAACTAGAGAAGAAGAGAGATTGAGAGATGGAGATAGATAAAGACAGAGAGAGAGAGTGAGAGAAAAATGAAGAGGGGTGAGGGGGTTAATATCAACTACAGGTTCCATGTACCACCTTATTTGCAGCATTATTTGATGGGTAAATATAAGAGTGACCAGTTACAATGTATTCAATATGCGTTTGCCTCCCCAATAATTGGGTCAAAATTCTTAGATGGAATATACAAAGTGAAAATTAAAATATAAATTTGCTTCCCCAGTCCAAGGACTAAAATGAATAATGGAATTTAAATTATAAGAACTTATTTTTCACTTTCATATGTCTGTAATTCACCGATACTTCAGATAAAAGAGATTTTAGTCTGTCTTTTTAAGCTGTAAATCATCTCTATAAAGATGTGTAACCCTGACATTTCACAAATAGTACTGAGCTATATACAGTATGTTAAAAATACATACCCTCTTATAGTTCTCAAGATATAAAGTGTGATATGCGTACAGACAGGCAGACAGACAGACACAGACGACTGAAAAACTTAATGGACAAAAAAAAATCTAATGAAGAAAAATCAAATTTTTATCATGAATGTAGTACATAGTACACTTTACATGTGTGATCCTTTGAACGACGACTTGCACATATTTATAAAGGTTAACAATAAAACGATTATGTTTGTTTAATGTCAAGACAATCTTTTACAAAAGGGTCCTTCTCCAGCAACGCTAGTGGTAGGTATAAAATACAATGCACTGCGTTGATTACATGTATTGGTTGTCAACGAAATAGACAAGTTTTTAAACAAGATCAAAGTTTTTATTCATTCTGAAGCATGCCTTCCCCTAATTCATCACGCTTTAACAAGGAGTTTTTATTATGGCCGTATTTCATATCAAATCGCTTCAACGAGTTTTATGAAGCTTCAACTACCCTCGTAAATATCCTGTCGGTGTATTAGATCTCAACACGTGGAAGTCTCCCAACTTAATGGATCCAGCTTTTTTTCATGAGGTGATTTGTGGCCTATGCCTTGTTATTCCGTATCCATCGTCGGATTTCTCGATTGGCTGTTGGACATTTTTCCTACCGTATTGGTCTATTATATTGGATTTTATATTAGTGGCAGTGTCAGTATTAGAGAACGTCGGGATCAGGATTTTGACATCTCAACACGCTGTATACTACCACATCAATCACTGATTCAGGTTTTAGCAGATTTTCTGCTTTAATTGTGACTTTGTATCGATGTAAATGGTCGGTTATTGATACATTGCATCAAGAGAAATTCAATTCAAATCTCATAATGGCCCCCGGAATTTGACTACCGTTCAGAAAGTCGAGATCATATAACTGAGATAGAAATGAATTCGATGACAACACGTTCAGCAATATTTTGAGAGCTTTGTCATGTAGCATTAATTCAGTTTTAAAGAGAGAGAAAAAAACACTATGTAAAGTTAACGACGTAAATTCGAACACTATTGGACCAGACCGCAAGAGGCCATTCAACCATTCTAATCTGGTATAAGCCTAGAAATAAAGCCTATAGAATTAACGAGCAAAGGTTAATTTCAGCTGGAACCATAATCCGCTGACTCTGAGCGTCATCATTAATTTAAACACTGTTCATACCTTCATCTCCTCTAAGTACTGTCTCAATGAAGTCATTGGCCAGATATACCTGTTAACTAATTCATTAACTTTATTTATTCAGCGTTTGTGCCATTAATTGTTTGGGGGTTGACAATATATACAGAATATAAACATAGTATATACAATCTTACGATATCCTTTTTACTTTTAATCTACTTAAATTACAACTTATCTAAGGAAGTGGTTACTGAACTGAAAATTTAACGCAATTTAATATGTACATGTAATGCTCTGTGTTTTATTGTTCTTGATTACAAGAATAATAACAGTTTGGAGAAGGTTAAGTTTGTACACATAAAATTTAATGTTTTCTTTTAATGGGGAGAGATAACAGAATACAAGTTTTTTGTTATAAATTAAGCCGACCTGAATACAATTAATGTGTATTTAATGAAGGTATATGCGACACGACAACGCTGTGACCCAGGGAAAGTTTGTTGCGTGCGTCAAACTTGATGAACAACAAGTTTGATATTAGTAAACAAGAAGTACCTCACTAACCGTGTCTTCTTATAAAACAATTGAACAAAACAATTTACATGATAGTCCGCATTGTGCAGTCTCTCCTGGAAAAGTGCTTCCTTAACACACATTGGTTATGATTTCTGTGATACAGAGCTCAGTGATGGTAATTATTGTCAATTTAACTCCATCGAAGCGCTCTCTTCGGTATTTTATTCCTGTATCTCCCAGTGGTTTACAGATTAAAGAGTGATAATAACAAACAATCTGTCAATATTCAATTTAGTTAAAATCCAGTCACACGACAAGTGGTTTATTTAAGCTACAAGGTGTATTTAAATGGTTGGTCGTGTAATAGCAGAGTTCTATGTTAAACCATTCCGAATGGAAGACGGACCTGTACTTTAAGTCTGGTAGCGATGTGCAGTGGTCAGAATTCCTAGTGGACCAATGTGTAATTTACAATCATTGATTGATCACCTGGAAGTCAGCGGGATAACACCACTTACTGCCCTCTCCAAGCGTTAGAACGGAATACACCGCAAATATTGGTTCTACGTGCATCACCAGCTGATTCCTATTGATAAGGTATTATTTTCTTGGAGACTCAATATCAACTTACTAGGCTCTTAATTAACAGAATGACATTTACGTGCATAATCATATGCAATAATATCTTATTACCTGGGCCTATTAAGAAGATTTCCCTTACCTGTAAACACAGATGATGTTAACCAGCTCAGATTGAGGTATGACTTGTAATTCTACTATGGAATCTGTGCATGATTACCAGCTTCAGCAAAACATACTGATCACAGTCCTGTTTCTGGCTTTGTTCACGGGATGGAGGGCCTTCTACGAAAGGATCAAACGCACCCTTTGTCATGTGACGGTTGTCGTTATAGGTGGGGGCCCCGTGGGACTATTGTCTGCTTTCCTGGCATTAAAATCCGGTCGTGCTTCAAAAATTGTCATCTTCGAAGAAAAGGACAGGAAAACTTTATTGAATGGTCCATACCAGTTGACATTTGATATCCAAAGTGTAGAATATCTTAAGAGGTGTGGAATTGATTTTGATAACATTGAAGGTTGTTGCCATGATAACTGTTTTACAACAAAAGTAGGTGTATTTCTGGAGTACATACTTGACCACCTCTCATCGGCCAGGGTCAGTGTGCGCTTTTCTTGTAAGGTAACCACAGTTTTGTTTTCTCTTATAGTTCTTGTAAAGCTACTCCTATAGCTTTGGAGTAATCTTTAAAAAGTTTTCTATAGCTTAATTCGGAAAGCTTAATGATTGTTCTATAGCTTTGGAAATCTTAAAAATTGTCAAGCTAATCAAAGGATTACAAGTATGTATCTCTGTTAGTACATGAGATACAACAAGTTATGATTTTTCAGTCATAATTATTGACCTCAGAGTTTCCAAGAATTCTTGCCTTCTTGCGCCATGTAATACGAACAAAGATTAAATCTTAAAGGTATATCTATCAGTGCATCTGTATATAATTTATTTAAATCTTTACCCCATTACCTTTACTAAGTGACTTCATAGACAGCAATTCATCACAAGAAAGTTATAGAAGATAGTTCTCGTGCATCATTTAATTGTCAGATAATATTTATACATAAGATGTAATTCCCTTTAAGATTCCTTTGAGAGAAACTCTGTGATCAGATCTTCATGAAATACAGATAATGAGGAGTGATTCTGCAGTCAGAATGCCTATGTGCTTTATGAGTTCTGTACAAATTAGACCTGTATTTTTTAGTAGAAAATGTTCTACTTTCACAAGACTTTGAAATAAACGTTACGTTGCCATTTACGTCTCTTTGGAGATAAAATCGTACAGACGTACTGTCTAAGTACGCATTGTACGACTGATTCTTTATTGCACATTAATGGCTGCTAACCTGACATGTAAAATTAAATACCGGGACTGATCCCCACAAAGTGCCAATATCATTACTGCTTTAATTAAAGGCTGAACCTTTTTGGGGTTGTATATAATCAGCTCATAACCTGATAAACTGTACCGCAAAGGTTACGATTTCATCGCTAACAATTTAATGATTTTATCAATTTACCCCTCACCCCGTACATGTAGTTTGCGATTAAACCTTTTCATTTGCTTTGAACATATTTTTGGTTTAGATTAAGACAAGTGAACTACCTCTGTAGTACTGAATTTCCTTTGAAAAAAAATGTTATAGATTGACCACAGTGGTGCAATTTCTTGTGACTGTACACAAATGGGCTTAAAAAATCAAATGTACTTAAAATCAAAATAAATGAGATGTAGAATTGAATTGCAGGACACTTAATTGAAGTATGTATATTTGAAATTTTGATAAATTTGAAATAGATATAAAGATATAATTCATTTTCAATTTTTGAGTGCATTGACTATTGTACACAATAAGTTTTGAACTTTTATTTTGAAAGAAGTGTAAATTGAAAAAGAATGAATACTGGTCTCTAATATATGTAAAGGCTGGTACATTGCTCATCTCCATAAAAGCAAAATGTTATTTAATGTTTATACCAGCTACCAGTGATGAAATTTTTATTGACGTTAAAAGCCAGACATCTCTACAATGTTACAATAGCATCTATCTCTTTGTTTACAGTTTAAGGCAGGCACACGTCTTTCATTGACTGAGCGATACGCATAATTGCATGTAGATTGGTCTTATTTGTTCTAAGCAAAAACAATTATCACTTTAAAAAAAAACTTTAAACCACACGTGCAAATTAGCGTGCTGGAAAATGCAAATGCAGGTACCACATTGTACTTGCAATCTTGAGTCGGGGCGTACTCCCTCGTAGTAATTTTTATCGGGACTGTACTATTTTTGCCCTGTTATAATGAACCATTTACACTCTGAGTTTCTGATTTCAGATACTTGTAAGAGATTGGACTGCAATTAGCCCACAGTCGGTCTGAAAATGATACTGGAAAATTAAGTGTTGATATATATCTTTCTGATGCCCGTGACATATACAGTAGACATAAATAGGATCCTACACACTGACTGTACGTACACCTGAGACGCCTACTAGAGTATGTTTCAGGTTTTAATATTGAAGGAAAGTTTTTATTTTTCAAATCTTCTTTAAAATTACAAGATAAAAAAGCAACTTGAGTAAATTGGGTTTGACTTTCAGATTTATATGGTTGTCTGCACTAGCAAAATGTTTACGTAATTTGCGATTCCATCATCATTCATCTTCACTTTTTGAACATGAAAGCAAATGTCTATCAGGGTAATTGGATTTAGCGTATATCTATTTATTTTTATACCAATTTTTTTTTTCTGTTTTGATGTATGAGGAGAGATCAATACAGGATATGCCTTACCCCGAGCAATAATTTCTGTAATATATTTTTCTTCGTACAGGTATTTTTGAAAAGAACATTAAATTTTAGGAAATTTAGGTAGTGCAAGATTTAAATGTGAAAAACTTAATTTTATATGTAAACATTATAATTTTTTTCCTGTAGCTATAAGTGCCATAAACTTTTATCTAAATATAAATCATATGCCGTAACCAATAAACATTCAGAGATTTTGGTTTCAAATAATTTTTTATTATTTAATTCTAAAATTTCGAGACAAATCTTTAAAAATAACTGAACGTACAACGTACAACAATCATAGTTTTACAACTATTTACAACCAAAAAAGACAAACTGTTAAAACTGTTAATCATCGTATAATGTTAGGGTGTGAAATATTTTTATTTATATCAAAACAAATAGGATTGGTCATATTTATGCGATACACTTTAAAGGTTTGGTTTGTTTTCACCAAAGAGATTATTATGTTACTTCGATTAATATTGGTGTTGTATTAGATTTAATTTAAAAGTATGACGGACTATAATTTCATTCATAAGTATTCTAAACACACCAAGAAAATTTAATCTTCTTAGTCCTGAACTTAAGGTGTTCGATTAATGAGGGATTTTTAAATATACTCAAAATATTACATACTTGCTGCTCTCACAATGGATCAGTAAGGTTGATAAAATGATTGACAAGACATTTCTGTGTTATTTTATTATTTTTATTTGACAACACCAAACCGGGTTTTATTTGAAAACAGTGGCGAGTTCCCTTGTTGCTGTTTATAACAGCATGTGTACTTATTCCGCACACACACACACACACACACACACACACACACACACACACACACACACACACACACACACACACACACACACACACACACACACACACACACACACACACACACACACACACACACACACACACACATCTTATTCACACACACACACACACACACACACACACACACACACACACACACACACACACACACACACACACACACACATACACACACACACACACACACACACATTCACACACACACACACACACACACACACACACACACACACACACACACACACACACACACACACACACACACACACACACACACACACACACACACACACACACACACACACACACACACACACACACACACACACACACACACACACACACACACACACACACACACACACACACACACACACACACACACACACACACACACAGTGACTGAATTCTGACTAGTACGAATTTAACAAGAAGACGTCATATATAGGTTTTATATCTGCTACATTTACCCCGAATTCTTTAAGATTTTCTACTTGAGAGATTCTTATCTTCTTGGCGTTTTACTAGGTACACATGCAATGAAAATACATCTTAATTTTATGGTGGAACACTTTGATTTTGGTATTCATTTATATAACTGCTTCACAGTTCAGTTTTTTTCGGTTAAAGTTGAAACGCATTTAGTTAAAATCTGTAAATGGCATAGTTGCAAAACTTACATTTTCCAAAGATCACCGGGTGTTTAATTTGATTTGAACATTGGAATGTTTGACATTAAATAAAAATCAATTTAGGCCTAAAATAAAATTAAGTTTGTTTGCAGTTGCCTACCGACCAACTGAAAATGCACCCGACCCAAACTTTTTTATAGCCATTTGGTAATTTGATTTTTTTTTTTTTTTTTCAATTTTTTTTAAAATATTGAAAAGTTTCGATTTCAAATTTTGACACGTTTTTTTATCATTCAATGGTTTATAACAAGAGGTGAGCTTATTCATGTCTAGTAGGTTTTTGAAAACCTCTTTTAATTGTTATCTAACAAAAATCTGATTTTTTTATCAAAAAAAAAAAAAGAAAAAAAAGAATGCCTACCTACTGACCCAGTCTAAAAATTATAGGTCGGCAACTGCAAACAAAGAATTTTTTAAGCTTGGCCTTATTTCTTTATTGTAATTCTTATTCCATTTCTAACATCCATTTTTGATATCTGATGCAATAACATTTGTTGGAAAATATTTGAAGTTTTAAAAAAACAAACATTTTATGACAAGACAGCATACTCGAGAAAGTCGATGGTTTCGTGGAATAAGATATCGAGGGAAAAAGCCGGCTCATATGTTTATATTCAGACCGCCTGATGGAAATAAACCTTTTAATTATTGATGAGCAATTTTATCTTTATGTCTTGTTAATTAATTTAATGCTTAATAATGCATCTTCATAGGCGGTTTTCATAGAAGGTAAACAATTGCTAAGAGGTTGTGCCCTGCCTGTTTATTCGAATGTAATCAAACAAATTTGTTTAATATTCTCATTATTTTATCTTTTTTAAATCTTTTATCTACCATGCTCAGAACTTTCCAATAAAACCCCACTAACACGGGAATTAATAGAAGAAAGAAGTACTATAATACTGATGTTTATTTAATTTTATGTTGCAGTTTGACAAAGAAACTTGTAAAGAGTTGGATGAAATACAGGGGCGACTACTTGTGATAGCCTGTGATGGCAGAAACGGTCAAGCCTCCAGATTGCTGGGACTGGATGAATTTTCAGAACAACATTCATGTAACGCCTACGGCGCGATTGCAGCCATAGAACGCACAGAGGCGAGGGATGTTCCTACTCCAGAAAAAAGAGTCCACAATTTAACATTTGATTTATCAGCTTATGGCGCATATCATTCTGAAAATGACAATTCTCCGGGATTTAGTCTAAAAGTGTTCGGAAACAGCAAACATCGATATATATCACTAGCCATCTCCAAATGTGAATCGCCAGTAGTAAAAGCTCTCAGGACGATTCTCGATAGATCGGTAAGTATCGATCTGTATCGATTGTAATTCTCACTGGCTTGAACCCAGCTGATAAGATTTTCCAATTCATAATGTCTTTCCACCCTCACAATTTTAGTCGGTTCAAAGTAAAAAAAAAACTGCATTAATTTCATCTGATATAGTTTTTTTTTTTTTTTTTTTACCAATTATTGCAAAAAAAGAATATGTTGCCAACTTGCCATATTATTTAAGATGGGAGACATAAACAAACAGAAGTATATGTCAGCATAAAAAAATTGTACATCTTCTGTTAACATTACTACAAAAATAATGTAAAAAGTGGTTCAAATGCATAATTCTGATGCTGAAAGTTCCATAATACTTGCTACTTATCAGAAACTTTTGAATTGTGAATATCAGGGAAACTATTTTACGTTAGAAGTTCAATAAAAAAAAATGCCTGGATGAGATACCCGAGAAGGAGTTATTTCCCCTGACATTTTTTAAAAGATTGAATAATTTATTAAATAAAGAAAATATACATATTTTATATTATTTTACTAAATAATATTTATCATTACACCTATTGAAAAGCATTCTTCGAAAGATATTTTTGTATTAACAACAGTTTTTGCAAAAACCTATGACATCACAGGAGGATGGAAATACCTTAAAAATAGGTTAGGACATGTAAATATATTTGTCCAATAAAATGACGAGAAGAAAAGAACGTGTAGATTGGAAGGTATAATATATGTAAATGTAGATAGCATGTATCAGCATGCTGTTGATAATTGCCTTACGTACATTAAAAGCTTAAATAGAAAGTTTAAACTTAATTTCAACTTTAAATGTAATATGTTATATAAAACTATGGCGAGCAGTTGATTTTTAATTTTGAAATGCATATTTCTGGAATGCAATTGAATTTCGGGTTTTAAAAATTTTCACACTATATTGGTGTGAGACTAATTTTATAAACGCATCGATGTAACTATAAATTAATTAGAGGTTACTCATCTTTTTTTTCCCTGTCTACTATAATAAGTTAATACACATGTAACAGTACATGATGAAGTATATCAGGTACATGTATATAAACTATATATAGATCTATATACACATGACTGTAGTATCAAGGTTATAAATGCCAACTTACCCTAAGTAATATTTACTAAACTCACAGATCGAAATTGAATGCTCCGTAATTGAATGTCATGAAGAAAAAAACAGTGGAATATAGTTGCTTTAAAAAAAATGAATATTTTTGCAAAATTAAAGACCAGGCATAAATTTTACACAGTACTTTTCTCAGGTTACATTTCATTTGGTGTCCCGATGCACTATTTTTAATAAAGCTGTTTGTGTGTTAATTTTAAGCCAATATTCAAGTGAAACTTCAAAGACCAGTTTAACACTTTCAACCTCTGATGTTCTGTATGGCGTTGTACAAATGACCTTGGCAATAACTCTGAGTTATCATATACATGCACCCCCAACCACTTAACATTTATGCAAAGTACATAGATATTATGGGTTATGAACATAGATATTATGAGTTATTATATCTTCATTACAACACAATAAACCAGACAAGAATTCTATGCTTCCAAATACACCGTGGTATTGATTTAGTCGAGATGGTCGTTTTGATAAAGTCATGACACCCCTATGGTTATTAGCTACTTTGTGACAATGTTAACATCCAATTATAATGATTCTGACATAAAGTTTTGCACTTTCATGTCAGTATGAACTTATTCAAATGATCTTATTAAATAATCTATGCCCACAGCACAATTTACACACATCCCATTCCCGTGGCATTGATCTATGTAAAAGATCTTTAGTTCACGTTCAAGATATTGTTTTTTGTCATAAGCTGCTATCTGATCAAGTATAAAGTTTCCATAAGTCTAAAAATGGAAGCAAGGTATAAATGTTGCAGAAATATATAGAGAATGACAGCTCGGCGGGATCAAAATCGAGAACAGTAATACCCCCACCCACCCACCAACCACCCAACCCCGATCTTTTGTTTTGACGCTTTGATAAACCATTTCCATAAACATTTTGGTAAAAGCTGACTGAAAAAAAAATCCTTATTGTTCATCAAGACTGAAGAAATGGTACAGGGTGTTTTTTTTAATGGATAGCATGCTCTTGTTCTGTCGTCGATACTTCTTATATATCATACATTGCTTTGTAAGTGCTATATACATGTAAATCGGATAGTGGTCATTGTTTTGTTGATTCGAGCATTACCAAAAGGTGATGGAATGATGAAATTCTTGCAGATTTTTGTTATGTGTAGATAGTTGTTCCTTTCCTTTGATCTGACAAAGACATGCTTGAACATGTTAAGGTGCGGGTAGCTGTAAGATTTTCTTGTTAAGGACCCCTCTGACGCATGTATCGACGTGTTCCTCGCTGTTTACGTCAGATGAATCGCTATATCCCTTGTTAACAGATGGTAAGGCATTTATGTCGCCATTGCCAATGGACCCGTCTTCGGTATTTCGGAGTGGATTTTATCTGAAATATTGGCGGAAAATGATGAATTAGATAATGCATTGATCTGGATATGTCGGGAGACAAGGACTTGTGAAATTCATGTACAACCATCACCGCAGACTTTTCGTAGTCTAAATGGGTGAAGAACCCTTGATAATGCGTAACAGCGTAACAGACAAATGATTTAGGATAGTAAGAAAATAAGAAACAACGTTTTTAGAAGAAGAAAAAAAACTTACACATGCCTCCCAAAAAATTCAAAAATCGAAAATCCTATATCATGGGGAATCGCCAAGAAAATTTGGTTGCCACAGAAGTAAAGAAGTCCGAACCTGCCGTGTGTCCTTTCTTCTTTACTTCTGTGACAACCACATTTCCTTCATACATTAATACGTAACCTTCGATTGATCTAGACTACAACAAAAATAGGAGAGGGAGCAATCAGGCTTTCAATGAATATTTTCAATAATAAGTTATGATGGGGGGGGGGGGGTAAGAAATACGTGCCAGAGAAAATATTCGTATATATAATGAGCTGTGTGGTTATAATTTCTTTGTATCATATAGATAAAGCTTGATATACATATATATTTTTACAGATGATGCGCAACATTTTCCTCAAATGTTTCAATCTGTATAAGATGGGATATGAGCAGTCATTAAGTGAATCCTACGCCCTGAACCATATGAAGTTTAGTCCCCGCTTATTTGAGATAAAACTTTCCCAAAGATGTGAAACAGTGGCCTACTTCCACGATTGTGATACGTTTGTACTGGCGGAGGGAGAGGCGGCCTTATCATTTAACTTTCATACAGGTGAGTGTTCATCACATGTTCTAAAAGACGCGAAACTCTTTAAAAAGACAGACACAGTATTTTTTTTCTAGAATTAATTATACTAGATTTTGAACGATCAATGTAATATCATTTTATCTTTTTCAGGACTTGACATAAACCCAGCTATACGAGGTTTGATGTCCCTTTCAAAGTTCATAGAAATGATCTCATTAGCCGAAACCGAACATTCCATATCGAACGCTCTCCTATTTAAAATGAGGCATAATGAATTTGTCAGCAAGGATCTTATACGCAATGGACTGCGAGAATACATGTTCTCCTGATTAATTTTTATCCTTGGGAAAAGTACTCAACAATTTTCCCGAATCTATTTTTCGAAACTGCCGATTGACAGAGTTAGTGCCTGCATGTTGATGACAAAAAGTTCGGAGCAGAAAACATATCTTAGTGCGGATCGAGGAGCCCAGAAAATCACACATTCCTGACAGTTGAAATCAGCGTTAGATTATTGAACAAGTGTTGAAAACAACGTTTAGTCAGTTAGTCAGTTATCAGTGTTCTTGTACTTTTGTCTATTTTTGTTATTTATTGAGGTCTTTAAATAAAATTAAAATTGTATTTCTTTAAATGGTTCGCATATCATAATAAATTTTGATTTAAAAATATAAGAGTACAATCTAAAGTGTTGTGTAAAAAAAAAAAAAAAAGATGGCAGAGGCTGTGGAAACTAAAGGATAATTATATAAATAACAGGAATAATACTTTGGTATAATCTCCATTTAAAACCTAATTGGATTTTTTTTTAATTTATATTTTGCACAAAATAATTTTAATTAAATTATTGTGTACACAATGTTCATATGAAAAAAAAATCCATGATAGATTTCGGAATTGGGATTAAATCCAAGCGTTATACTTGGTCATGTTTTTTTTTCAGTTAGATCTAAATAATGCTACATCATACTAATGAAATTAGTATTTTATTTACATTTAAAAACTGAATTAGAATTAAACGTTCGAAGACATAAAGTTTCGTTAGTCTTAAAAATGTGCATTCATTTTTACTGTATCTTTGATATGATTATTATTAATTTCAGTTACTAGTAATTAAGTGTGAAGTTTTGCATTACTTGTCGATCTTTTTCGACAGATGCATCCAGCGTAAACAATTCATGTGATTGGTCAACTCATAGTATCAACATGGACACGGAAAGAGTCTGTTGCACTAGCAAGCAATCAGGGATTAGAAGAAAGTTCCAGTCGTAAAGCTTGCGGTTAGGAGGCGTGTACTATTTAATTTGAGCGCAGCTGTCATTATAGGTTAAGGTTGTGACGTAATGCAAAACTACACACTTAGCTGAAATTGATAATATTATAACCTATTAGCTTTTGGTGTGATTTATGACAAAGTAAATACACATATATAAATAGAACATATAATTTGAACCATTACGTATAATCATCGATTTGAGAGAAAAATTACTAGTATTTTATTGCCAAGTGACTGACTTTTGAGATATGACTTCAATTGAAGATCATAAATAACTACCGGTATTAGGACGTGTAGATATGCATGATGAATTTTGGGGAGGGGTCTGACCATTATTACCATTACAGTTAACGTATAAAATGTGTCAGTGGGAAAACTGTAATCACCCTGGAACCATGCACGCAATTGGATTTTCGAGTTTAGATTTTTTTTGTTTAACTTGCCCCTGTTTTTTTTTTCAGGTTAGATGTTTATTCTAACAACTGTCCTCCTTTCAAAAACAATATGTGTTTGTGAAATACTGATGCCCCCGTATGGCAGCTTATGACAAAGGTTGAAGTTTCACAAATACAAATCAAACTCCAAAGGTCAAGCTCAAGAGGTCAAAATTGTTTGTCTTCAAAGCTAGGTCTTGTCACAATTAATTTATGTTGTATATTTGTTATTTCTGTGATGTTTTAAGCTGTGATAGTCGGGTTAAGAGCTCTACAGAGCTCATGGTATGTGTTGCTTACTGTACTAAATGCCGACTTTAAATAAAATTTACTTACTTACAAACATCCTGATTGAAAGTAAACACATGTACTCTGACTAATCAAAAAGAAGCTTGAGCTTCTGATTGACAATATCTATGTTGTTTTTGGAGACCAGGTCTTCCAACAATCTATTGAAATTCCCATGGGTATTAGTTGTGCTCCGTTATTAGCAGACCTATTTTTGTATTCATATGAAGCAGAATGTGTGCAATTTTTTATGCGTGAAAAGAAGAAAACACTTGCTGTTGTCTTCATCTCGACATTTAGATATATCGACGACGTATTGTCAATTAACAATGGTAATTTCCATTCTTATGTCAATGCGATATATATCCTGGTGTGCTTGAAACAAAAGATACCACAGAGTCTGACACATCTGTTCCATATTTGGATATTTTACTTGAAAAAGACGTTAATGGTACATATATAAACCAAGCTCTATGATAAAAGTGATATGACTTTAACTTTTCTATCGTCACCTTCCTTACTTATGCAGTAATAAACCTTCATCACCTATGTACGGAATTTACATATCTCAATTGATTCGATACGCAAGAGCATGCTCTACGAATGAACACTTTCTAAAACGGAGCAAATTATTGACAAAACAAGTTGATGAAACAAGAATATCATCAGTCTCGTTTCAAATTCTATGGTCGATACAATGACCTTGTCAGCAAATACAATTTTTTATTCAGTTAAATGCTGACTGACGTTTTTCATTCTTATTGTTGGTCCATTATTTATACACTGAATTGACGACGAATTTTTCCGTTATTTCCCGATCATGAGAAGGAGCACACAGCGGGTGTGACCGATCGGCAGGGGATACTCACATCTCCATGGTACCTGATCCCACCTCTGATGTTTTGGAGGTTCATGTTTGCTCTGCTCCTATTTTGTATTGTTTATAGACTTTTTATCTTGAATACTATTCGTTATCCCCATATGTTTCATCACAGTACAGTTCTATTCATTGAAAACGAAACGTGTGATTTATTTATTTCATTACGTCTTACTAACAAACTAGGAAAAATTTGTCATTTATGTAGTTGCTTTGAGTAGGAAAGATTTTTTTTTACATTATCTATCATGCTTGCTTTTACAAATTTAAAAGCGAATGAGTATTTGTACAACTTAAATGAAAAATAATGTCAGATGGAGCTAGCAGGTATAAATAGTTTCGTATACAAAAATATTTCAATTTATTTTTCATATAAACTTGTGCCATAAGATTTTTATTTGTTTCCTTACTTTAAAATATATAATTTTCTCTTTTTGGAAGTTTAATATATGCGTAATCACTTTAAACAAGTTCAAGAATCATTCCATCGACTGGCTTGAATTTGTATAGCAACAAAGCAGCGTCAAGATGGCGGACGCGATACTCATCCCAGCACTGAAGGGTAAACCAAAAGCCCTAAACTTGTGCAATAAGAAACTAGACAGAGTCCCAAAAATCATCGGTAAACTAGACTGTATTTTACATCTACAGCTCCGTGGGAACAAATTAAAAACGTTACCAATTGAACTGAGTCATTTGTTTCAGGTAAATTATATTCAATATTGTTCAATACTCGTTCTCTCGCGGGTTCCATTGCATCGCGGTATATTCCAAATACTGTGCGATCCATAACCCCTAATCCAAAGTGATACAGTAATAAATATATATTGGTATTGCTTGTTTTAAAAAATATGCACCACCAATTGTTATACTCTCTTATTGTGATTTATTTTTCCTACAGTTACAGATCCTAAATTTAGGAAACAATGAATTTGAGGAATTACCCGAGGCCTTAGAATACCTAACAATGCTGGAAAAACTCCATCTGTTTAATAACAAACTCAAGATGCTGTCTCCAAAAGTGCTAAGTATGAAAATTAGCAAATTTTAAAAAAAATTGTTCATGCATTATGATCAGCACATTGTTATTGTATTTTGACAAATTATTGATATACAGCAAGTGTAATAAATTCAAAAATGCCTGTAAATCATGCCTAAACCATTTTAAAAATATTTTGTGGCCGTCAGCCAGGTTCGATTGCCTGTGGCCAGATGAGATAGCTCAGTTGGTAGAGCACCTGACTGGAGTTTCAGGGGGCTCGGTTCGAATTCCGGTTTGGTCCGCTGCATTTTCTCCTCTCCCGTTACATCTGGTGCCGTGCCATGCCCTAGAATTGACAGGTGAAAGACCTGCCAGGGATGAGCCTGGGTTGGGGTCTTTGGAGGGCCAAAGACCTTTAAGGAGGGAGGAATAAGGTGGTCATTTCATCGCCGGTGGCCAGATAGCTCAGTTGGTAGAGCACCTGATCGGAGTTTCAGGGGGCTTGGGTTCGAATCCCGGTTTGGTCCGCTGCATTTTCTCCTCTCCCGTTACAATTTTGCCAAAAGAAAAATATAAATTAATTTTTTTATGTTTCTTTAATTTATAATGCAGTGTTTCTCATTTTTAAATGTTATATCTTTCCTTATTTTAGCAAACCTCAGGAATCTAACATTCCTAAATTTAAATTCAAACAACCTGAAAACTTTTCCAGCTGAAATATGTAGGTAAGTAAAAATTAATTTCATATACGGGGGAAGGGGGGATTTTGACAATGGATTTTCAGTGAATTGTTAAAATTACTCTGAGAGTATAATTTTAATAATGCCCTGAAAAGTCTGTACCCAATTATTATGTCCCTAATATAAGCAAATACAATGAGCATTATATACTAGCTGTCTGCATAAGAGGAAATTTTAGCGAGACACAAAGAAAGTGGGCGCTTTAGATGGCGATTCGGCAGGAATAGTGGCTCATAAAAAGAATAAAAAAATATCATTGATTTATACATATTTTTCAAAACCTAGCCAACGACTGTGATTTAGGTGAATGTAAAATGGGCAAATATTCAGTTAAATATGTTTGATTTTATTTGAATATGCACCTGAATATAGCCGTACGAGTCAAATGATGCAAAAATCGACTCTTTTATAGCCGTTTTTCATCAATTTTGTTGTTTCTGGGTCTTCTCTCCATGAATTTTAAATGCGTTATCAGTGAAATTTTAACCGTTAAATCTATTTCAGTTGTCAAAAAAATGGAGAGAAATACCAAAATCTAAACTTTTTTCATTTATTTTCTGGTAGAAAATTGACAAAGTCCAATTGTGTGGGCTTTGACTTTAAATAATGATTTAAATACCAGCTACGTATAGTGTCCCGCGGTAGCTATATTGGTTTGTCGCTGGATTCGAGCCATATCGAAGCAGCATTTTAGGTTCGAATACTGTGATTTTCTTTATTTTATTTTTTATTTTTGCTTGAAATTTTAGAAATGGTAGTAAAAAAATACTCCTTGAATAAAGTTGCAGGTTATGTTTAAAATTTATAAATTATTTTACATTAATTGTTTTATTTTTCAGTGCATTCACATTTTGTCATTTATAGTGCTAACATTCTAAATTGAAATTACCATACATGGACTTGTAACTACAAAGTTACACCTGATGAAAAAATATTGAATATATTTAAAAAAAAAAAAAAAAAATAGGAACTTCGATCGTTCTGTTACATTCAATATTTGCAGTGCATTTGAAAACTGAGCACAAATATTATACTTCTATTATATTCTATTGAATGTATTCAGCAAAGATATAATTTGTCTTTCATGACACCTATTGCTTGAAAAAAATTATTTACAAATAAACAAATGTAAGACAGAAATCCATTCCAATGAAGTTTCTAGGTTCATTGCATACTGTATTAAAACAACATGGTGCTTGGACATTTAAATCTGAATTGTTTCGTGTCAATGATTCCTGCCGACTGCCTATCTAGTGCGCCCACTTTCTTTAGTGATTTATCCTTAAAAACTGGTATTTTATTTTAGCCAGATTTCATTTTAGCAATTTTTAAATGCTCACTTAAGAAGCAATTACAAATAGAATGCAGTTTAAATTTTTAACAATATTCACTTTTAGTGATCTCAACTGTGGCCTTCGCTAATAATCTCCAAATTAAATCCTCGCTAAAAATTTTGCTTATACGGCACTATAAAGGAAATTTTGTTGTGTGTTTGCATTAAAAAACCTAGCATTAATTCTCATCCTTACAAAAACATGATGACTGTCTAGCATATCAAAAAATAAACAAAACAAATGAATAAATAATGAAATCTCCATCGCCAGCCTATATCCCCCCATCTTTTTTATAGTATTTTAAATGCGGGCTTAATAACAAAATCATTGTGATTATTCTAAATTAATTTAATTTTAGTTGTAACACATCATTTGATTTTATCCATTTTGTATAACATAACTTGCCTACGTCACAATGAGTTACGTCAAAAACGTATTACTCCGCTTGACATTTACTTTTAAAATATGTGATTTTTTAAGCCTTTTTTTGAAGGAAAAAATGGAAAAATTGTCTCATTGTCTACATTGAAATTAAATTATAAGGAATGAAGCTTATTTCAACTTATGTTATACGATATAACATAACTTGGGCCAGTTTACGCTTTTTTATAAACCGCATTGTGGTTTATAAAACGTAAACTGCCCCAATTTATGTTATATAGTATAACAAAAACTGAAATAAGCTTCATTCCTTAAATATTAAGTAATATGATATTGTGCTTAGATGATTGAACCCTTTAATGATAAATTTTATCAGTTTTGCATGAAATTTTTCTAGCATTGAATTTGTTATTTAAGTTGCATATAACATACTCAATTTGTACCTGTTGTGTTAGTCTTTTCTACATTGTTATTTATTGTTTTTTGTTTTTTTTTCAGGTTGTCCAGTCTCCAGCACCTCTCTGTGGATTATAACCAGCTAACGGAGCTCCCTGTAGAGATGTGTGCCTTACTCCGCCTGGAGGAGTTCCACGCCGCCAATAATCAGCTGACTAGTCTTCCTCTAGAGTTTGGGTTCCTGGTTAACCTAGAGAAACTTCACCTACAGAAAAACAAAATTAGAGAACTTCCAGAGGTAATATTTAAGATAAACAAGACTCCCTCTAAGAATGATTTAAATCAAAATAGGAGACATTATCAAGGAGTATATTTGTTTATGTTCTTTTAAATCAGAATAAAGTCACACAATACAGAGAATTTGTTTAATAGATAATAACTAGTACATTGTCATCCATTTTAGAGTCTTGGAAAATGTTATAAACTGAGGACTCTAGACATTGCTGCCAATGAGCTCAGGATATTTCCAACAGAGGTACGTCAAAAAAGGGCAATACTAGTTCCTCTCCATAGACATATAGGTAAATGTAACAATTCATTGTGTTTTTAGGTCACCTGAGTCACTCAGGTGACCTATTGCTATCCGTTTTTCCTTAACATTTGAACATTTTCATTTTTCTCTGAAACTGAATCAATTTCATATATATTAATTATTTATGCATTCAGGGTTGTACCACTAAAATTTTTTTAAAAATCTTCTTCTTTAAAATCAAGTGTTGGCATGAATGTAATCTCATCCCTTTAAAATTATGAAATTCACAGTACTGTGAAGGGAACTCTTTATATAGTGAAAATGCATTATTCTCTGCTCCTGGGTATTAAATAAACTAACTACCAGGTAAGTATATAGTTGATGGAAGTTCTGTCAAAGTTTGAAAGGTAGGGTCAGGGGTTATGGTGTCAATCAAATATATATAGTGAAAATGCATTATTTCTTTGAACAATAAACCCTGTACATAGAATGGACAAAATCAAACACTTAAGTATAACATTAAAATCAAATGTTAAAATATATTAAAAAATGAACTAAGCTTTATACAATGCCTCTTCTAAAATTGTAATTTTAATATATTTCTGTCTTTTTATATAGGAAAATGCAATGCTAAAATTTTCTTCTCTGATTAAATAAACAAACTAAGTAATAGAACTCAAAGACAGGTAAGAAGTTTAATGTATTCGTTTTAGAAGAAAATACATTTTTTTTCTTTTCCTTTTTTTTTTATGTAATATATATTTATGCAACATGTATTTTTTTTATGATAAATTCAAATCTGAGCTTCATTAATCAACCATTTTATGAAAAACATTTGCAAAATTTTGAAATATGTGGCCCAGGGTCAGTGGTTCCTTTGGGATGAAGTGCAAAACTTGTTATAAAGTGGAGGTGCATTTTCTCTTTGTTACTCTGATCTACCTCTGGGTATTAAGTAAATAGAGTAAACATGATAGGTTTATAATTTTGAGAAGCAATGGATATGGTGCCTTCGTTATATCCGTAAAACATGAAGTTAATTGTTTGAAAGTTCATTAAATTTATATATGATGTTGTCAAGCCTTTCATTACACTGAAAACAAAAATAATTGTTTTCTTTTGTATATATATTAGTCAACACCAAAATAAGGCATAATTTTTTTTATGCATTCATGTTTACTTTTTTTAACAGTTAAGTGCTCTCCCTTTGAAAGAGATGTACTGTATACATATCTGAACATACAGGAGGAGGAAGTTCTGTCACTAAAGGTAGGACTAAATCAAATATATAGAGATCCTACAACAAATCCCTGTCTAGAAGGACAAAATCAAATATATAACAAAATCAAATGTTTAATACCTGCACATATATAAAAGCTTCTACAATGAAAGATCTTGGTGAAAAAGATAAAAATTTTTTAATTGTATGTAATGATATAATTCAAAGAGAGATTGTAAGAATGATATATCTGCATTATCCATGCCAAAAAAAAAAGACCTTGGTGAAAAAGATTAAAATTTAATTATTCAAAGAGAGATCAAAGACGCAATCTGTGCCTATTGAAAGTGTCTGTGTGTGTGGCCTGTGGAGGGGGGGGGTATGCCCCAATGTTCAATGCCTATGTGATGTCTATCTTTGCAAAAGAAGGAGCCAGGTTAGGGCCTTAGAAAGAGATCAGAAGTTTACACCCTAATATGTTGAATTTTTAAGCAAACTTAGAGAGAGAGAGAGAGAGAAGGGCCTTTGGATTTGATAACAGAACAAAATTTATTTACAATCTACATGTAAATATCAAAGAATTGTTTCTAGTTGGCGAGCATTGTGGATAAATTATTTTTTGTTTTTAATTTTTATTGTTTCTGTAATATATATGTAAATTTCAGCCCAGCTGGAGGAAAAGACAGGTGATATTTTTAACTTGGCATTTTTAATGGATGCTTGTCAAGAGTTGTTCCCCTTTGAAAAAATGCATAATTCTACATTTTTTACTTCATGATAACATGCTTGTTGTGTTGTACAGCCCTGCAAAATGAGCTTTATGTATTATTAATGTTGTTTATGCTTTGGGAAAAGTAAAATATTTAACAATAGGGAGATTCCTGTTGGTTTCTAAATGGGATTCAAAGTTGATTGACAGTTAAATGTTTGGAATCAAACTTAATTCATCATTGACCAGGAAAAAACATACCCCATACACAATTCATACCGATTGTTGATCTTTGAGTGAAAACTTTTATATATTCTTCCATTTTTCAGGAACATGATGTGTTCTATTATTCCATACCTGAGTATTTATGTAATTACTTTTGCCAAATTTTCGATTTAAAATTTGACAAACACATTAGTCCTTGTCAAGCCAGACACAGACTATTGTTATACCTTTAAAAATTTGATCCTATACAAATCTATACAAAAAAAAGTTTAACATTTCTAATGTTTTGCTGAGCGGGCATAAAAAAATGGATGTTTGACCGCTGAGTGAGATGTTGGACTGTTCAATGAGATGTTGGACCGCTTCCAGCACAGAATGGGCAGAGCTTAATCTCATTTTCATTTCTTTGTGTTCAAAAGGGACAGACCTGAGGTCACATCACATGTCAAAAAAAAAAGTAAAAGGAATGGTATAACAAAACATTTATTGACTATGTTCACAGGCAAAATGCGGTTTGTCAGACCCAAGAACCAAACTGTCTGCCTGAGGCCATTAGGCCTCAGGCAGACAGTTTTGTTCTTGGGTCTTAAAAAAAATGCATGCTGACCTCAAACTCAAGTCAATAAATCTATATATCCCTACATAATAATAAATGCCCTCCTCTCTCCTGTAGATGGTCATACCTGCGTCGTGCGATACGTCATTACCCCCAGATTAAAGAGATGCTGGCTCAGGCCAGTAAATGTGCAGTGTGTGGAGAGTCCTTCCTCAACACCTGGCTCGAATGTGTCTGTTTTGTGGATGCCAAAGAGGTAAAAATGCACTTGACACGTTGCAATCTTGAAGTCATCTACTTACAATTCCTTTTCTTGGACTGATTTGTGTAACATTAATATAAAAGTAAATTGGCATTATTCTTCATTTAACTCCCAGTTTATTTTATTCCATTTCTGAAATTTTTACAGGTATGTTCATTTAATCCTTTTCTTTTGGTTTTAAACAATTTTCTTGCAGATGTTCTTTAAGAGAGAAGTTTGATAAAATCTCAAATAACTTAACAACATTAATTTTCTTTAGGACTTGAAGCTAAACAACTTGTCTGGCCTGATTCCAGTGCGTGCATTACTCTGCTCCTATCGATGCTTCAACTCTTCTGGACACGATTACTATGGTGTAGCGTTTCCGTGATAAATAATGCTCTTCTAAGGGAGATAATTCCTTCTGTCACATTTAACGACATCCTGAATATTTGATAATTCACAACCTTCACATTCCACATTCACAGTGGATCCTCATGCATTTAATGTTACATCATACACTGATGGAATCTGATACATGTCAAAAAGGTTTTGTGAAAGACAATATTTGTCCTCCACACCCTAAGATATCTGATATCTGAGATTTAGTGCGAGATATTCTTTTACAAAATTTAGAAAACATCATGACCATGGATAATAAAAGCATGAATAGATAAGCATTTTTTTAACAATATTACTATTAATATGTCTTGAAAGTTGTTATTGTTATGTATTGAAGATTATTCCTTTTTGGAGGTTTGTTATAGATTCAATATTTTGTAATATTACAAAGTTTTTAATTTTGTTATATCATTTTGTACATGTATACAAGATGTCATTTTGTTTTTGAAATGAAAGTCTATTTTTGTTTTTTACATTTTATGAAATAATATATTTTATCATCATGATTTATATTTTATCATCAATTGTAATTTTTATTTATGTACAAACTTATCTATCAATATGACAAAATAAAATTTACAATATTTTCCCTCATTTTTGTTAAAATTGACAGCCACATAATAGCTTTATAGCAGAGGGTTATTAGTTCTTAAAAAAAAAGGTACTGTGAGCAATGAGCTTGCTAAATGATACCCCCAGCCTCCCTTATGATTATAATGCCAAAGTCCATGTTTTGCTCTAGGAGACTCTATGTAAGTATCTGATCAAAAAGTATAATAAGAGTTGCACAAAGGCATTACGTAATAAAGAATCTGTGAAAGTATCATTAAAATTTATTCAGTTAAAGGAGGAGTAGCGATGGATAAGATAAGATATGATAAGAGATGGGTAGCCTTCAATTTTATAGAAAGAATGGCCATGTCCATGTTTTGCTCTAAAATAGGTGCACAATGGCACTCTGAAACAAAAACTCTATGAAAGTCTCATTTTAAATTTCATTCAGTGGTATAGAAGGAGTTGCACATGGGAGATGGGTACCCCAAATTGTAACAGATGGACGAATGTACAAACAGATGAACAGACATCCCGATTACACATGTACTGTATACCCTCTCACTTTTCAAGCAGGGGGGGGGGGTGTGTATAAAAATTCCTTGGTTTAGTCTACTTGTTTACCAAGTTATACTGATTGACCACAATTATAGGAGCATTTTAAAAATTTACACACTAGGGACATCTTTTTAACAAATAAACTCTTCTGGTCTCTGACCTATGGAACTAAAACTGATAATGAATATATATGTCATTATGAATTTAATAAAAACTCTTTTTCATGACACACAGCACTACATTATATATCAAAAATCCTCATCTGACCAGTTCCAGGGAATACACACTGTTCCGTCATCTGTAACGGAGTAATACTGAGTCACTCTCATACTAATGCCCTCCACGCTGGTCACAATATCACTGTAACGGTCCATCAGTCTCTCACAGCACTGAGTCATTTGAGCCGGCGAAATATTCAGGTCTTTTTCCAGGTCACAGAGACCTAGTTTATCTCGACATTGTTCTATCACTTCATCTTCAATCATCCTCAAACTAAAACAAAGCATGACATTACTCTGTAAAAATAGTCTTTTTCTTATCAATATTTAAATGGCTGTACAAATTCAAAGCTGAGTGGAGTACTTTTCATGATCAGAATCATTGCACGTACAACATTGAAATTCTGCTGGTTTTAAATGATTCATGTTCTTTTCAGTGGTGTTATATGTATTTCTAAGATGGCATTCCTTTGTTATAATTACTTTGCTTGGTGATATTTTTGCTTGGTGATATCTACTTCTTTATTTTGTACTTACGAGATGGAATCCCTAAGTAGTTCTTCTGCTTGGTGCTGAGTGTTCTTGATAAACTCAATAATCATTGAGCCTGGCATAGACACTGGAATTAAATACTGCCCCAGGTTTGTCAAGGTCAGAGGTGCTGATGAACTGCCAAAAAATGAACTAAGATAAACAATTACCTAGAAAAATATCTTAAGGTACTGTAAGCAAACTTACAAAGGATTGTACAAATGCCATGACTGCAATATTTTGTTAAGTACCTATTTGCAATTTGTAAATATGACCTTAAACTTGCCAAAATGATCTTGGATTTATAAAATAACACATCCTCTGTCAAAAGTATTTGTTGAATAAATTATGGACATCCAATGTTTCTCCATAAGAAAAGTATAGGTTTGTGAATTTTACAATTTTTCTATAAGTGACCTTTAACTTGCAAACATGACCTTGGGTTGATTAAGTTTGAACATAGAATCCTCTGATCATAAGTAAAAAATTCCCATAACAAAGTCAAAGTTATAGACAGGAAATTCAACATGAATTTTATACGTTTTTCTACTAGTGACCTTGAACTTGCAAGAATGACTTTAGGTCAAGTTAACGATGCATCCTCATGTCATAAACACCTTCAGAAAATATCTGAATAAGCATTGCTGAAATGCATTTTAATTACATTATCTCTTCCTGAAAAGAATCATTTAAAAGTCATTTGGTTTTTTTTTCTTACTTTGTAATTGAACTACATGTATAAATATCTTACCCTTCCACCACCATTTCTAAGTGAGAAAGGTCACGGCCTTTGAACCCTCGCCTAACAAGATCCTGATTCCGTCTCAAGGTGTTTAAAATCTTGTTCAACAAAAGTTCATATTCTTCTGCCATAACAATGTGGTGACGTTCACGCCGACGTATCTTAATGTGACATAATAATCGAGACAATTCAAGTTCCATGTATGGAAGACGTTCTAATACTGCATCATATGCTGGGACGGAAGTCAGCCTCTGAAATGTCAAATATTTTCCCATGAATGATTTTGTTATCTTCAAAAAATGTTTCTTTAGAGTTCAAGATAGTTGAAATAAACATTCAACTTTTAAATTAAGTCTCTTTGTAGAGAAACATTTTCTTTAATGTAATCATTTCTCACCAGCACATAAAGGATAACTTTTATTAATCTATGGTAAAAAATATACCACTGTCAATGTACAACATGGCTTCTTTTTTTCACTGAGAAACATTTCAATTTCTTTAAAGAATTTATTATAATCTACTAAGCAATTATTAGTGGCATACATTTTTCAACATTTTTATTAGCTAAACTATTCAAATATTAAATATTTTTTTTTTTTTATTAAAAAATAGGAGTTGTGAACTTTACATATTCAATCATACACTTAACATGAAACATTGCATTGCATATAAAAGATTCAGAACTTTACACTACCTGTCGAATGGTTTCAGAACCTTACACGTACCCAAGTAAGGAATCAGAACTTTACACATACCCCTATAAGGGATTCAGAACTTTACATATACCCTTTTAAGGGATTCAGAACTTTACATATACCCTTATAAGGAATATTCAAACTTTACACATACTCATAAAAGGGATTCATAACTTTACTCATATCCATACGTGAATGAGGAATCAGAACTGTACACATGCCCATATAAGGGATTCACAACTTTACACATACTCATAAAAGGGATTCACGACTGAACACACATCCATATTTATACCTACCATTAGCCAGACTTGTGGGACATCTGTGTGGTTAAGGCACACCTCTCCTGACAAACTGACACCATTTCTGTCACTGATTACAACGTCTCTCCCTGTCAAGAGATTGGAACTACATTGTATTTCATCATACATACGGTACAAGCTAGAAGACTTTCCTCCTATCTATTATAGGCCATTACAGGTATAGAATGCATACAATTTTGGAAAGCATTGTTTGAATTAGCACAAGTAGCTGTATAAAACACATACATATATAATAGTATTTTACCAGCCAAGTATTTTTGGACCATTTCTGGGTGGTTCTCAGAGACCTTTTCCAGTGACGTTAAGCAGGCAGTGTATCGACGCGGTCCCCAGTTAGTGTGCCATTTAACTGCTCTCACCCCCACCAACTTTTTCAACCTCTTTGTGATGTCCTGAACATCCTTTTCATATTCTTGAGACTCCTTTGTGTTTTTTCTTGAGATTTTAGAATTAGTTTTTAACCATGATCTGTAACAAATAAATACATTATCTAAATTATAAGAAAAAACATCAAATAGATCACCATTTGTATAAACAAACCAGCAAACCGGGTAAGTATAATCTCTAGCTTTATTCTGAAACAGCTGAACCTGTGGCTACAATAAAGCCACTCTTTCAATCGAACCAAAAGGAGAAACCACACAAGGTTCACATAAAATGACAATGTAAAAGAGCTAAGAATGTCTAAGAGTGTATAGTATTGAGACTTTCTTTGAATAGGAATCACTTTTTCAGTGTATTCAGTCATCAAATAATTTTTGCATTAACTTATTTATCAGATTTTTGAAAAAAATAAACTAAACACATTGACATACAAGCATAAATGGTACATGTAGCTAAGCCACTTATGTATCTACAGAACCAATTGTCATGATACTGATGAGCATTTTGCATTTATCGTGATCTCCATCCTCACAATGTAAGGAGTCCTGTGTCAATTTATTGCCATGAGACCCCTGACAAATTTCATTATCTTTTTTTTTTATGCGCCCGGATCGATAGATCCAGGGCGTATATTGTTTTTGTCCTGTCTGTCTGTCTGTTTGTTTGTTTGTTTGTCCCAAACTTTAACCTTCACCATAACTTTTGAACCATGAAAGATAGAGACTTCATATTTGGTTTGCATGCTTCACTAATTAAGCTCTTTCAAATGACACCAAGGTCAATGACCTTGTGACCTTGACTGTGGCCTATATGCTAAAAATAGCTTTTTTTCTGCAAACGTTAACCTTCGCCATAACTTTTGAACCATGAAAGATAGAGACTTCATATTTGGTATGCAAACTCCACTAATCAGGTTCTTCCAAGTGACACCAAGGTCAATGACCTTGTGACCTTGACTGTGACCTTAATGCTAAAAATAGCTTTTTCCGAACTTTGTTGCCGCCGGGCGCATAGTGTTTCACAAACACATCTTGTTCTCGACTTTTAACAAATCACATTAAGCCTGTTGGAAATGAACAATACAAAATGTGCATTTAAATGTCAATTGATTTCTTTCCTTTGACTTTATCTACATACTTCAATTTGATTGGGCCTCATAAATGAGATAAGTGAGCTGAAAATGACAAATGAAATTTTTCAGGGGTGCCACAGCACAGTCCAAGATTATACAGGACCCCTTGCAATGTGAAGGTGGTGACTCCCATACAATTCAAATGCCACAAACATGTTTAGCATTCACTTACATCAAATTCAGTTTTGTGACTTTTCTGTAAAATGCCTCACCACCTTTCCGCCCAGCAAAAATGTCTCCAAAGTCAGGTCCATGGTACACCCTTCTTTTAGTAGATATGGGAACATCTGATAAAGTGTTGATGTAATCTAACGGCAAATGACAGGAAGTCAGAACCGTTGCTACAGTATCCCGAATACTGGGTGATGCCAAGTGAACTTTTACACGATTTAGACCTGTCATGGAAAATTCAAAATGTTTAGTAAACAATTCAAAAATGGACTATTCCAAGTATACAGTGGACCTTCATATATCCGGACCCCAGATATCCGGATGCTTCAGTATCCGGACGATTTTTCATCGGGACGAAGTTTTTAAATGTTATATTGTATTGTTTAACTGGTGATTCAGGTATCCGGACGCTTCACATATCCGGACAAATTGACTGGGAACAAAAGCGTCCAGATAAATGAGGCTCCACTGTATATAAATTTTCTGAATGAAAATTTTCATTTTAACATAAGAACCAGCTCCACAATTTTAAAAGATATATTAACACTTCAATGAAAGGATTTTTAAAAAATAAAACATTTTAATATTTGTCAGTCAATCAATACAGTAAATAATCTTAATTTTTGTGTAAAAATATGAATTAACAGGATCATAGTTACTAAAATTATCTGTGTCTTTCTTGGCAAAAAAAGTTAGGTTGGTTGGTGAAACCCTCTCCTGTTTCCTCAGAGAAAATATATATTGGTGAAGTTTCTTCAGAGAATCTTCATTTATGGACTGAAATGGGAAAAATATAGTTTTAACCATTCTTGGTGTTTACATGTATAATGTTTCAAATTAACAGTGCATTAATTTACTTTTTGGTTTTGTTGTTTTTTTTCTTCAAGAAAATATTACATCAGAACTACATGTATCTGCACTGCTGATAAATAAAAACCATGCAGAAAAGGATTAACATCATGCATTTATAGTCAGTCTATATATTACTATGATATATTAGACAGCACAGCTTTCCTGTTGAGTTTTTACCCTTTCTCTGGGGTGTTGACCAAACAGATCGGGATGGACGGTGAAGTAAAATGGTCGCAAGGCTGTAGCTGCTTCACTCACACTTAACCAGCGACAAAGTCTTGGACACTTTCTAAAAAAATTATAAAGATAGAAGTAAGGCCATAATAAAAATATTCCTAGATTCTCATCCCCGCTCGCCCCAATTTTATACCCCCGCCTCGATTTTTTCTGTTTTTCTTCGTCTTAATTCTGATCGGGATCGGTATTCATCTACCCTTCTACTTTCGCTTTAAATCCCGCGAAAGTCGACATGATTTTGACAGCTGAAAAGATGGTAATTGCTGTAATACATGTGTACCTTAAACGTTGAAAAAGATTGGTGATGATGTGAAGTAAGAGATAATTGAACCTTTACTCTGACTTTTATTCGGGTATTGCAGATAAAATTACACCAATTGACCAGGTCAATAAAAAATCTGCAAAAATTGAAAAAATATAAAATAAAAGCCACCCGCCCCCCTCGATTTTTAAAAAATTTCGGATGAGAATCTAGCAATTTATTTATTATGCCCTAAACAATCATTTTAAGCTGTACAGCTAAATGATGAAAGATAAGTAAGCAAATATATAAATATCATCACTATATAAAATAACTGTTATTGCCCGACTCATACATGTGCAACATCTGAACAGGTTTAGGTTAAAGATAATAAATACCGGTAATAATGTAATATAACCCTTTTAAATAAGTCTTTGCTTTTCCAATGTGTGAGATATTTATTGTGGGTGCACAAAGTTCAAACAGTTAAAAGATGGTCAACTTATTTTTATACCCAATGGTATTTAGAAAATAGTTTTTTGAATCTTAACATGTTAACAGGTCCAGCACAATACCCCGATAAAGGTATATAGCTTGATAAAGCTATATAGCTTTATCAAGGTATTTAAAATACCTTGATCAAGGTATTTTATGCAATGAAAATTCAAAAAAAATTCTTAAAAAATTAAATTCTGAAAGTCGAGTTCTGAGTTGTTGTCAGTAAATTCACCCATGCATGTAAACTACTCAAACACATACAAATCAGTATAAAAACGTGTCGTGTGAAGGGACGTTATTTTATGCTTTCTTTTTGATATCAGAGAGTTTCTCATGCACGAGCGGACACACTGACAAAACCTCAGAACTTTTTTGAATTTTCATTGCATAAAATACCTTGATCAAGGTATTTAAATACCTTGATAAAGCTATATAGCTTTATCAAGCTATATACCTTTATCGGGATATTGTACTGGACCTGGTTAAAGCTGGTCTACTTGTAAAATATTTAAGAATTCAAAGTAAGAATTTGCTGTTCGTCAAAAATAACAAATTTTATGGCTCTGAATTCAAGTGTTTAACCGTAAAATATATACAGATCTAGATGGTACATGTACCCCACACTATGCATGAGTAAAAATGTAAAAGAACGGAGTAACATGTAATGATGAAAGTTTCATTGAAAGCCTGCAACCTTGAACGTCGTTTTGTACCACAGAGTATTGACTTCGTTTTAAAATTGCCTTATAAAGCTTATACATAACAAAAGACAAAGGAGATGAACCTACTGAAACGTGTGTTTACAGCATATCGATGTTGAAATGCTGGATAGCGGACGACGTAGGACATTCATGTCACCATTGTGATAAAATTCCTAGAGACCAGTCTATGCGAACCAGTTTGATAGGTTACGAGACGTTTCGCTCCCCTAAGGTGGCGAATCGCGCTTAGACCTTTTGCCCTACAGACCTTTTCGCACCTTATTATTTCGAGAATGTTATCGACGGTGGCGTCTTATCCGCAGCGGCACTGTTTTCTATTGCATTCTGTTAGCTATATATGGTATATGTTATAGCACAGGAGTTGGCATATAATTCATGTCATTTGAAATTACTTTTCTCTCCTCTTGGAAAAAAGCAGGGAACAATTTGCATGCATAGGTATAATGCGCCTTGGTAAAGGTGTGATTGGCATCAGAGAGTTGGTTCAACATTGAAAATATATTACGCATTTAACAATCTTTTCCCTGGAAATCTAATAATACTATCTGTTTAAATTATTTTTGAGACATTAGCCCTGTATCTAATTGTAATATTCATGTTTCGAAGTAGACTTGCTCAAGTCTCTATGTTTTTATTTATCTTTTTCATAAATATATTTTTATGCCCCTGTAATCGAATATTCGGGTGTATATCCGTCTGTCTCTCTCTGTCTGTTTTTCCGCAAAAACGTTAACCTTGTTCATAACTTCTGATTTAGTGAAGCTTTCATTTATCACATGTCTATTCCTTGAAACAAGACCTTTATTTGGGTACCTCCAAATTTGACCTTGATCTTGGAGTTTGACCCTCTTTTAAACAAAAAATCCAAACTTTTACTTTGGCCATAACTTTTGAACGGTATATTCTAGGACTTTCATACTTCACGTTTGCTACTCGATCTTTATGATAAGACATTCTATTGGATTCCAACAACTTTGACCTTTTGACCTTGGAGATTTATGAACTTTAATAAAAACTTTAACCTCGGTCATAACTTTTGAACAGTAAAGGAAAGGCTTTCATACTTCATATATATATTCATTGTGACAAGATCTTTCTTTAGAAAACAACAACTTTGACTTTTTGATCTTGACCCTGGAGTTTGACCTATCTTTCAAAAACTTATTTTTGGCCATAACTTTTGAACAGGTGGTGCTAGGGCTTCCATATTTCACAACATAGGCGTCGGAACCGGGGGACTAGCCCCCCCTTTTTTTCCAAAGATAGACTTAGTATAGAAATTGAACATCGCTGCGTAGGTTTAGCCCCCGTTGTAGTTTAGATTAAATTAATGTGGAAAGTAGTGTTTTTTGGGAAAAAAATTTTGCTGGTGAACCTTAACCCCCCCCCCCCCCCCCCCCCACGAAATAAGATTTTCGTGTTTGGAAGAACATTTCCTCTTTTTTTCCTTGTCATTTTTTTTTTTTTTTTGAAAATATAACACAAATTTTTCTTACACTTAGCCCCCCCCCCCCCACTTTCAATTTGCTTCACTCGCCAGTGTCACAGTTGTACCAACATATTTAATTTGCATTGAAGAAAAGTTTAATATAAGCTATGTTGCCATACAGGGGGGATCAGTGTTTCACAAACACATCTTGTATTATAAAATTTTTTAAATTGTATATATCATACATCAAATTGTATATAATCCATTTAACGTTTGCCTAAACGAAGATACATGTACATAAGAAGGAGTTATTGCCAACATTTCTCGAAGATTGAATAATTGATAAAATAATTTTAGTAAAAATTGATAGGTTTATATATTTGCCAACTTCTTTGGTTATATATACCTAAGTATGGCGTGTGAAACATTATTTTATGGAATATATCGTGATGAATATTCAATATCTTAAGTGTGATGTCTATTCAATATTTATGATGTCTATTCAATATCTTGTGTCTATTCAATATTTTATGATGTCTGTTCAGTATCTTGTGATACCTATTCAATATCTTGTGATATATATTATATATTCAATATCTTGTGATGTATAATCATCTGATAATCTTGTGATATATATTCGAAATCTATTGTTGTATATTTGGTATCTAGAGATGTGTATTAAAAAATCTTGTTTTAGTATAAATTTATGAGCATGCATGATCAAAGTGTAGACCTATATGTAGCAGTGACATATAATATTGACAAATTCTACGTTTTTGCTGGTTGACCACACTATAACTTTTGCATTCCCTGATCATTCCATTTCCTTTTAGTGGTGAAACCGGTGGGGAATACTATTATAGAGGTTTCCTCTGCGTCTGGCTATATATACTGAGTAGATCCTTCTGTCTGTCTGTCTGTCTGTCTGTCTAGCTAAAGTAGCCACTCCTCCTCCCTGGAATAGAGTTTTCAAATCTGGGAAAGGAATTTTTTTTATCAAATTGGGTTATATAAAACTTATATTTTTTCCCCTACTGAGTTGAACCCAAACACCCCCGGCCCGCGCTTGTTATATCAGTGGACAAGGTGAATACTTAGGCGACATCGAGGTCTTATTTCCACGTTAAATAATTAATATAAACTGTAAGTCACGTACAGTTTATATCTATTATTTTATGATCTAGTTGTCTTTTCACGTGTTTCCGTTACCTATCTGTACAGTATATTTCGCTTGGCTATAGGCGATCATTAAAAATTTGCTTGGAGCTTTGGAATATTACACAGTTATGGAATGGGTATGAGAGAAATGGCAAAGTTATGGTTCCCGTGGGAGGAAATTATTTCCCAAGGCGGCGAATTAGAAAGGGAAATATTTTCTCAATGATTTTCCAATTGTGATACGATGTGCTAGAATAAAACTTATAATATTTGGCCGAGTCAACTGTATTGGGGGTATATCATAGTTTTTGCCCTGTCCATCCGTCTGTTTGTCCTCAGAAACTTTTCCAATGACTGTAAGTTGGTGTGGCTATTGTTTTCATATTTCAAATAAGTATTTCTTAATTGTGACAAGACTATTCTTAGGTACCACCAAATTTGACATCTTGACCTTGGGGTTTGACCCACTTCTACCAAAACATTTTCAAACCTTAACCTTGGCCAAATCATTTGAACAGTTGATGCTACTTTTTTCATATTTCACATGCTATTGCTAGGGCTGTCATATTTGAAAGGTATATTCCTTGTGGTTAAAAAATGTATATACTAAAAATTTTGAAAAAAGTTACCATGGAAGTTCCCCTTTGCATTTGAAAAACTTCTGACCCCCACTGGTAAACATATATGTGTGAAATGTGTATGAAAAGTGAAAGAATTTGTGGTTTCAGTATAAAATTGTCAATCCACACCTGAATAAACCCCCACACTAGGTTTTTCACGTTTTCTTTCCCAGTTTAGTTTTTTCCTTATTTTTAACACTTTGCAATCCGCTTGTCAGCACAATTTCTCCAAGTGCATTGAAATTTTTTTTGTAGCTGCAGAATTGTAGCGTTATGTTTTCCTAGAAAACATTTTGGATACCACATCTTTGACCCGTTGATGCTACTTTTTTCATATTTCACATGCTATTGCTAGGGCTGTCAAAGTTCGAAAGGCATTTGAAAGGTATATTCCTTGTGAAAAGACCTTCCTTTGAATACCAAAAATTTTGACCTTGTTTCACCTACTTTTAAAAAAATATAATTTAATTCTGGTTGTAACGCTGTATTTGATTGGATGAAAAATTACTTTATATCGTATAAAATGGGTTGCCTACGTCACAATGACTTACGTCAAAAACGTATCAATCCGCCTGACGTTACATTCAAATTTTGTACAAATTGAAGTTATTTTGTAAAAACTCTCTTTTTCTTACATCAAATAAATGAAAACTTAAATTATAAGCAATGAATTTCTTTCCCATTTTATACGTATAAACTTCAGTTTACCTTTTTTTAAACCGCTTCGCGGATTATAAAGCGTAAACTGCATCCTGTTTATTCCGATACAAAATTTATCTCCCAGTGCATTCCATGTCTTAATTAACCTTGTCCAAAACTTCTGAACGGTTAGTAGCTGCAGAACTTTTCGTTATGTTTTTTTGTGGCAAGACCTTTTTGGATACCAAAAAAAAAATTGTGTGTAAAAAACAAATAAAAAGCAAACCTTGACCAAATTGCTTTATAAAATATTTTTTATTCACATGCTCTAAAATATTCTACTTACATTTCAATCCTTCATAGATAAACATTCTTCATTTGATTGCAAAGCCTTTGAAATTCCAGTTTTTTCACCTATATTTAAAAAAATTTCAAAAATGACCTAAACTTTTACTCGACATTAGGGCTAGGGCTTCCACACTTTTCATATGTATTTTTTGTGGCTAAGAGTTGCATTGGATCTTTCAACATTTTAAAGTTGGCCTTTGTAAGGTTAAATCCGTATTAATTCCTTTCGCGAAAAATTAACTTGAAAAAGTTTAATCTTTGCTATGTTGCTATACGGGGGCATCAGTGTTTCACAAACACATCTTGTTTTATATTAGTCTTTGGCCATCACGCTACAGATCCCATAATGCAAAAAATGTGCAATTTACGGCGCAAGATTTTTTGTGCACTATTGGGGAGAATTTCTCCACTATTAACTATTCGTCAATCAACTACCTTTCTCTCCCTAATTCTATACAAAATTCTTTAACCAATCTGTATATTTTAAATATCCACCTCCCAAATCTTTATATTCGTCTCTACAGGCGATAAACTCGAAGTGAATTTTCAGCAATCCAACAGACATTTCAAGCAAGTTTATCGCCTGTAGAGACGACTATAAAGGGTTGGGAGGCGGATACAATGTACAGATTGCTTAGAGAATTGTGTATATAACTAGGGAGAGAAAGGTGCATGCGCCATATTAAAATTGCATATTTCCTGCAATACAGGATCTGCAGCGTGATGGCCAAAGACATACCCCCGGTATATAAAACCATTACTCTACAGTTCTGCAGCTAACCAACTTGAAGACTTGAGCCCGTTTTACAAAAGAACTTACAATCAAGACCAAAATTAATTCTGCTTTACAACTTTCTTATCTGCATTTAATTAAAAATAGTTTTCTACTTTTTCATATTTTCATGATTAAAAATCAATCATTAATTTTGCAAACGTCTGATACAAACTAAAATTTTTAATATTCTTAAGGTCAGACAACACGTTCCATAAATATATGTTTTGTATATCACTTGGTATTATATAAAAAATTATTCATATTTGCCAGTCTCTTGTGATTTCTACATACAGTAGTTTTCAAAATGTTTATAAAAACAAGTACACCAAAAATTGTGGATATAGGCCATTCATCAGATTACCCACATGAATTATACAAGAAACATCACCAGCTGGTAACTTGTCCCAGTGCCTGGTAAGATACCTTATTTTTTTTGTGAGGAAACATGTTCAAGTACCTATACTTCAATGACAAAGTCTTACGAAAAATTATATATTTGTGAGGAACGTGTCGTCTAACCTTAAATTCTTTGGTTAAACCCCAGGGCCTTTCCATGGCCATGATGGGCAAAGTACTTCACTTAAAAATACTCCAATTCTTTGTCTGCTAGATGCCAACGAGAGTTTTGAAGACTAGTACACTTCATCTAATCAATGAATAGAATTCCCTGGCTCAGTTTTCACAATTTAGTAAGGGACAAACAACCTTGCTTGGTTGTTCGTGTCGAGCTGGAGCATACCTAAGGTATGGCTATATAAAACGTCAGGTGCCTGTAATTTTAACATATCAAATTTTACTCTGTTCAGCAACATTCTCTGCTATAATGATGACCCTGATCTTTCCAATGTACCAAGTTTCATTGACTAGCCCTCATGATTAGCAACAAAACCTTGGAAAAAACAATGAATCCCTGCAAGGAAACCAGTCTCTTGGACAAGACTGCAGAAACTGAAGTCCCAAGTGACAGGTGCTGGCACGAAAAAAGACCCCCAACATCTCAAAGGCCTCGAGTGTCGAGGTTGAACTTTGAAGACCTCCACAAGATATGTGTATTTTGACAGAATTAAAAATCCTGAAAAGGGACATTAAACAATGTACAACAGAGTATGTTGCACTGACCAAGTACAAGCTGGTATGTTTCACCCCCGTTTGGTTTTGCACACAATGATTTTCATCCATTCATATAAAGAGGTATTAAATTGTAAAAAGTGGTTTAATGTGGTTTTAAATATCCTATCAACACAGAGAGATCATTCCCAAAATTGTTTTTTAATGAACAGTTATACTTTCTAGATGCACCATCTTATACTAAAGTCTTGTTAGCAGTACTTAAAATTCACTACTCTATGATGACCACCATTATTTCTGAGCAATAAAGTGTTGAATAATTCTTTTCCTTTCGAAAAAGCTATATACTTTTGTTGTGGCTTTTTCATAAACTAATTTCATTAAAATGTGTATTTTTGCTATAAATTGGTTGCAATTGACAAATATGCCTCATATCCAAAACTTGTAATTTATCTCTTAAGGTTACTGAAGTACCTTGCCAATCACTACAAAAAGACTCTCATTATCAAGTAAGAAAACGTCAATTAAATTACCTTCAACTTTTAAATGTTACATCAAGAAAAAATGTGAAGCAAAGTCAAATAGCGTAAGACAACAATTCAATGTATACTACTGCAAACCATCTATGTGAAAACCACACCTGTGGGGCATAAAACTTTATAGAGAAGCTAACTTATGATCTCAGTCTCATTTTTATTAAAAGAATATATAGTGGAAGAATGAGACCCAGGTCAAAAGTGAGCTTGTCCAAGTTTTATGGCCCCCGAGGCCAGAAGAGGAGTGAAATATCCCCTTTATCCCGACATAGCTTTTATTTTTTAATGGAATATTTTCAACAGCATGTCACATTTCATCTCAGAGCTGCCATTAATCACTGTATCATCATTCTGCCTCACCAGTCAATGGTAAACTGAAAAGATAGCTTGTTAATGCATAGACAACAAAGAAATAATCATAAGAACTCATTTATTTTCCCTTAACATGTAGAGCATGCATACAAACAAGTAAAATGAAGTATGAAGCAATATTTATAAATTACACTTTGTGTAATAAATACAGAACACATCCTTATTGTTCCAATAAAAATGAAAAATATAATGGCAACATATTACATTCATTCAAAAATGAAAAGTATTCATTAGACAGCATTTTTCAGTGACATCTTTTTCAATATACCCCTATGCCCTTTAACCCTAGGTTGACCTCCCATACCGTACCTGTGACCTACTACTACCTGTTTACATTATACTACCCAGCCTTTACAGAGGAAGTTCGTGGGGCCCGTTACTCTTTCAGGACGATTCCGATTTCTCTCTAAATATGGTAAAAATGAGTGATCAGTGTTGTGTAATTCAAATAAAAATAAATGATCATTATATACAAATATTACAACTTTGTCAATTTGTTATAGAAGTACAATTTTTCATACCTTGCTTGTATATACATAATTACATATATCTTACGTGCGAAAAATAGGATCATAAAATTACAGAAAGAATATTATATGTACAGCACAAACTGTAACACTCAGGCACCCTGGATTAGTCTTTCAACCCAGAATACCTTCTACAGTAATATCACCTTACCAAATTTGGTAAGACATCTATTGGATGGCGACTTCAGATCTCAGCTTGGATGGGATGTGCAAATCCAAACTGTTCTGTAAAGAAACTTGTAAATCATTAGTAATTGTTCAAGTCTTGTCATAAAACAAAATAAACAATAAACATGATAAACAACTAAATCAAAGTTATTATGTTTTTTGTTCCACTTGGGAAGTTCTTGTCTGATCTGCAATATAGTCAGAGGTTCTTTTTTTAGTTCTTTTTTTCTGTCAATGTTACCAATATTTACAGAAACCTTGATCATGTTAATGTGTGGCCCAATTCTAGCTAAGCATAACAAAGTGAACAGTGAAATAAAAAAAAATTTAAGTTACCATTTTAAAAACCTTGTTATGCAGCTGGGATTTGGGCCAAATTTTGATACATTATACCACCATAATAGGGACTGGCCATCCCATGGTAGATTTATGCACTTTTGGGCAAGTTGCTCATTCACACTGACTGTGACACATCACAAGGTTTCACACATTTTCTCCATGTTGGGCAGCAGCACTTGAACATTTAGCACAGAATTCCAGAGACACTTTATCCTGATGAACATGAAGGCACACTCCGCCTGATACCAACTTTGGTCGCTTATTTGTAGGATAGTCATGGTCTTTATCAATGGATTGCCTCTTTCTTGAGAATGAAGAGGAAAGTTCTACATTTTTTACATTAGGAATGTTCTGAAGCAAGTTTGAGAGAGCACTTTGATTGGCCAGAACACTTCTCAGGTAATCTAGTTCTTCTTCCATCACTTTGTGTGATATCTGTAGTTTGTCACAATTCTCTGATAATGTCTTGTTCTCAGATTTTAATTCTTCTACTTCATCTTCTAAGCTCTTGATGTAAGCCTTCTTCTTTTCACGATTTATTTTGGCCTGGACTGCATTTTTTCGATTCCTTTCTTCCATTGCTTCATAAATCTGGTCCTGTGTTTCTTGAGGAGAAGTATTTGCTGGGGTTTTAATGACTTTAATTACTTTGACTGGTGGAAGTCGTGTGTTGTCCATGTCCTGTGCCTTTTTTTCTGTGGAGTTTTGGACAGTTCGTTTGATTGGTGGAAGTTTTATGGTGAGCGAGTCCTGTCCCCTCTTTCCTGTTGCGTTGTGGACAGTCCTTTGATTCGCGTTGTTTTCTGCGAGAGCTTTCATTTTACCTTTTTTGGAACTCCGTGTTTCCCTTTTTGGTGCTTCAAAAGGAGGAATGGATTTCACAGTTATGGCAGCATTGGGAACATTTTCCTGCTCGGAAATAAAGTCACAATCGGGTGTAATCAGTTCACGCTTAGCTATTGAAAGGATATCGACAGAATTGTTAGAATTATCACTGGACAGATATCCAGCAATTTCTTTGTCTAAGGCGTCTGGGAACAGAGACATTTCCTCGTTCTTCATAGAAATGTCGCCGTCTTCCTCACTGGACACAGAGTAGCAGGGACTGGTCATTACACTGTATCCGCTGTCAGTCGAATGGCTGGGAGAGAGTTCCGTGTATCCCTCGTCGTCTGGAATACCCAAGATCACGTCATCAACCAAAATATCACTTTCCATGTAACTATCTAATAAACAAGTAATATCGTTACTAGACCCATCCAAATTGCATTCCATCGTGCAAGAATTAGCCTAATTTAGACAATACTAAATGTTTAGTTTTATCTAAAATACAATTATCTAGACAACCAATCTGTCAATCGCCCAAAGTTTTGATATTACCTACACAACACCACCTTTCTCCTTGCTGTCTCTTGTCGTTATAATAACGTATATCACAACACACTTCTTTTGTACTGCGCAAGAACGTTTCTTCTACGTTTGCCTTGTAAGCATTAAATAATACACGCTTATTGGTCACAGAAGTCACGTGTTCTAATACCGATTGGCTGATATATTTAAATCGTTGAGCTCATGGTAAATATTAGGTTTAGGGAAAATTAAAAAAAAAATTGTCAATTTATCACTTTATCAGCACATAACCAAGTTAAATATTTCAGATCATTCATACTGAGCACCCATCGCTAATGAGGGAGGTAGATCACGGAGAGAAAGAAAATTACATAATCTTTGCAAACTTTAAAACG
Organism: Saccostrea cuccullata; assembly: GCF_032062105.1. Lineage (NCBI taxonomy): Eukaryota > Metazoa > Mollusca > Bivalvia > Ostreida > Ostreidae > Saccostrea > Saccostrea cuccullata. The sequence continues at coordinate 420,452 of NW_026932035.1, read as the reverse complement.
ATTTAAAACTCTATTCTGTTCCTTTTTAATTATTTTTGTTTCCTAAAACATCAACTACAAGGTCTGTGAAAGTAATACATCAAACAAAAAACAAATTAATTCAAGAAATAAAACGGCAGGCGTATATATTTTCTCTATTTTGTTCCTTTTTAATTATTTTTGTTTCCTAAAACATCAACTACAAGGTATGTGAAAGTAATACATCAAACAAAAAACAAATTAATTCAAGAAATGGCAGGCGTATATATTTTCGGCAGGCGTATTTTAGTATGACCGTTATTGAGCAGTCACATCCGTTGCCAATCGGATCACGCTCGCCCTTTTCCGTAACCGATAAAAAGATATTTGTGGTTACGGAAATGGCCGAGTAGTTACGATTGATCTGAAACAAATCGCAAGGAAATATTGGGTGCGTTCACAGTTCTACCATTAGTACCAACTTTCAATATACCATTGGTGCAATAATTTGACAATGGTACCAACTGTACCAATAAACCCTGAACAGATATTGGCATACAAATGTAACGATTTTACCAATGTTACCAATGGGAGCCCGATGGAAACGTTGGTAATACTGAATTACAGATTTCTTTGTCTTTTAAGTTCTTGGCACATGCCAGAATCGCAAGAAAATCATAGCAGACTCATAGCCGAGAAATAAACCACATCAGGATCACACTTCTTTAGTTGCCATATCTATGAGTTTTATAAAATCCATTTAATGGATCATGTCTAAATCATACTTCAAAATCATCAATTTAAGTGTTTGATATGATTTTTATGTGATTTTGGCTTGATTTGTTAAAAAGGCTTAGAGGAAAAATCGTTTATATCATCACAGGCACCTGAACCAACATTAACCACACTCTAGATTGTCTGCAGAAAAATATACCATTGGCAAAAAACATTGGTACCAGTGGCATGCCAATGGTAATTAATTTTACCAACGGCAACTTTTGTTTACCAACGGCAGAACTGTGAACGCACCCATTGTTCTTGAGTGGTGTGCGTGTCCTTCCACTGGGCTTGCAAAGTGTATGTATGATCGATCAATTGAATTCTGTATATATCATTGCGGAATGACAGTATTTTGATACTCACAGCTTACATTCAAAATTTCACTGTGGTGTGCATAATGTTATATGGCAAGAAGTGTTTTTGGATGATACCTCTATTTATCTTTTAGTAAGGCCACATAAAATTAATCCACAGGGGCTTGTGTATAGAAAATAAATCAGTTTAATAAACTGATTTATTTTCTCTACACAAGCCCCTGTGATTAATCTTTAGATTCTCATCCGAATTTGCTAAAATATTGGGGCGGGTGGGCGGATTTTATTTTTTATTTTTCATAATTGAAAACATTAACAAAACATTGACTCTTTGTACACATTTTTTTTCAATATATGTTAATGCTATTAATAATATGAATAGGTACGTTTTATTGTTTTCATTTTCTTTTAAATATCTACAGATGCTTCTTGTTTTAAAAAATTAAATATTTATAGTTTAATTAACAAATAATCAAGTAAACATATACAGCACATATGCGGCTGACGCCAAACAGAATGAGGTGCAGATACTAATAAATTCTGCATGCATGACTTCTCATCGCCTTTACTCAAATATCTTTTAGTTTTACCATTCCTTCTGTTTTGTGTAAAATATCACAGATTTCCACCTTCCTCAAAAACTCTTTCGTTCTTGAGACTAAAATGACATGTTCCACAATAAAATAGGTCACATTTGCAAAATCTATAAAATATCCTACTGAAAAAGCCAAGGCCTGAACAGTTTTAAAATCTTAAACATTTCTTTAGCACTATTATTCTCTAAAGTCTGCTGACAATGTTTTATTTTTTTTTAATGCAAAATCATGTACAGCTAGAGATCGTTAAAACTTGACCAGGTGTCATTTCCTCGTCTATTTTTACTTATTTAAAATCTCTCTAAAACTAATGCTCAGGCCAGTGATGATATCTAGATGTGTTTTTGCTATTTTTTCTTCTCTGCTTTCTCTATACTGACAAATTATGTTTTCCTTACATATTTAAACTGCTTTTACTGCCGATTTTTCTCCATTTTTCACATGGTTCTTTTGCTATGAATAGCGACGGGAGATTAAACTCTTAAACTTTGATCCAAATTCCTGCTGAATAAAAATACATAAAAATACTTTTAACACTCAAAACTCAAAATAAAAAAAACGGGGGCGGGACACTTTGAGAGGGGCGGGCGGGGATGAGAATCTAAAGATTAATTTTATCTGGCCTAACGGGGTTACAATTAGGGTACAGTACAAAACCATTGAAAAATGAAAGTAAAAAAATTCTGAAGGACTGATTGATCTTTGGAAGTTCATTCTATTTTGGGTAATATGTTTTATGGTGTGACCTTTGGGGCGAGCGCAGTTGTACCATCAAAAACACTTGGAAAAATTGATCAGCCACTTCAAACATCAAGCTGCACGAGACATCACGGAGCTCGTCGGAGCTTACAGAGACAGCCGAGCGTCTGGTTGAAACTAGATAGAATGTTCTATCGTTAAAATGATAAATGTCCTACGGACTCCGTTTAACGATAGAATTCGTTCTTGTACTCACAATGTAGCAAATGAAACACGGGCAATAACTCGTACTCAGTGTTTGGGTGGTATTCTAACTGTGGTGAGGGCTTGTCCCAAGACATGGTTCGATTATTCTAACTAGGTTGAAACTCACATAAATCAAAAATATATCGATCACATAAATATATGGTTTCACGTATATATATATATAATATGCAAATTCTATACACAGTGGTTTCACGTATATATTATATATATATATATATATATATATATATATATATATATATATATATATATACTGTGTATAGAAATTGCATATGATCGATATATTTATGTGGTTTTCAAATAGAAACATATAGATTAAGTTGTCAGAGATTAGAAATGAAGAAAAAAAATCAGATTTTTTTTCAATATTGAAAGTTTGAGGGGAGGGGGGAGGGGGGTAAGGATAATCCTGTCCACGAGCACCTGTGAAAATAGTCCCTCATAAATCTGGCTTCTTTGTAGATTTTTGAGCAGTTTTTTCGTTGAATGTTAAAAACTTTACATTGTTGAATTTTAATATGTCATAAAAATTGAATTTTAATGAATAGTTTTGAAGTAAGAGGTTCTGCGTGAACTTTACTAAAAAGTTGTCGAGTGACATACCTTAAGTTTAAACCCTGCTCACCCTCAAAGAAGTTTTGTGAAGACTCCATGGTTCATGTAGGAATGCATAAAAATATAAAACTTTGAATAAGGCCATAATAAATCAATTGCTAGATTCTCATCCGAATTTTTTTTTAAATCGAGGCGGGTGGGCAGCTTTTATGATATTTTTTATTTTTTCAATTTTGCAGATTTTTTATTGACCTGGTCAATCGGTGTAATTTTATCTACAATACCCGAATAAAAGTCATAGTAAAGGTTCAATTATCTCCTACTTCACATCATCCCCAATCTTTTTCAACCAATGACCCTTGTTTAAAATATATACGCATGTATTACAGCAATTACCATCTTTTCAGCTGTCAAAATCATGTTGACTTTCGCGGGATTTAAAACGAAAGTAGAATGGTAGATGAATACCGATTCTGATCAGAATTAAGATGAAGAAAAACAGAAATTTAAAAAAAATTGAGGTGGGGGTATAAAATCTGGGCGGGCGGGGATGAGAATCTAGGAATATTTTTATTATGGCCTAAATATGATTTTCAGTATCACATTGTTCATGACATTGATCCCACAGATCTCATCTTGTTGTCGATGGAACTCTCAAGGAAGTTGTTGTATATTTACATGTATGTATCATTATTAATATTGATTTTTTTTAAATTTTTGGTATGCAATAACAAATTTGTATTCAATGCTATTGGTCACAACCAACCTTTACAAAATGGAGTAGAAAAGATGAATTGAAATATGCAGGAAATCTAGGAATACCTTTAATATGTATGTTAGTTGCATCTACATTATTATTAAATAAATTCTTTCTTTTTTTAAGACTTCTGGAGTGACCAAAAATGCCAAAGAAGAGAAAAACTGACATAAACAGTGCCACACTGAAGTCAGAGGAGAGTAATGTCCCTTTTAAGAAGTATATGAATGAATCAAGGGAGATAAGTGAGCTCAGTGGAGAGGATGATCTCCCCTTATCACAGGACTCGGTTCTTTCTGTAGATGACCTGGACTACAGAAATTGTTTCGATGTTCTAACATTAGAGGGATTTAATGATGTAGCTGAAGCGTTACAAGGTTTGAATTGACTTCTAACAAAGTGAAAAGGAAAAAAGAAAAATGTATTTTCTATGCATGTTTATATACCCCCGCTCCGAAGGAGAGGGGGGTACACTGTTTTACCCTTGTGTGTCTGTCTGTGTGTCCGTGTGTCCATCCGTAACAAATTTTTGTCGCAGTTTTCTCAGCAACTACTCATCGTAGTTGCTTGAAATTTTAACACAATCTTCTCTGAGGCATGCCATATGATGGGATACATTTTTGCTCAAATCCGATGTCAACTTCCTGTTTGTCTGTGCGTCTGTCCTTTTCATACATAACGGATTTTCGTCGCAGTTTTCTCAGCAACTAATCATCGTAGATGCTTGAAATTTTAACACAGTCTTCTCTGAGGCATGCCATATAGTGGGATACATTTTTGTTTAAATCCGATGTCAACTTCCTGTTTGTCTGTGCGTCTGTCCGTTTCATACATAACAAATTTTCGTCGCAGTTTTCTCATTAGCTATTCATGGCAGATTCTTGAAATTTTATTACACTTTTTGTTGAGGCATGCCATATGGTGGGATTAATTTTAATATGAATCTGATGTCAACTTCATATTTTTCTGTGCATCTGCCAGTAATTGAACTTGTGCCTGTAATTGAACTTGTGTATATTAACATGATAATACTTACCAGTATTTACATCAGAGCGGGGGTATTACCAGTGAGCACTGGCTCACAGATTTCTTGTTGGCCTTAAATTTATCTATAATTAATATCTGTAGAATGCTAAGCAAATTTATTGTTCAATTTTTCATGAAATTTTCCTCAGACATGTGAGAGGACTATAAAATAGAAAAGAAAGTATTACAGACAGACAGAAAGACAGACTGACGTATGTATGGATAGGCTAAAATTAATATCCCCCACCTTCAGTGAAAGTAGAGGACAAAAGGGGACTCTTCTTTAGACTTTTGAAAATGAGACAGGGTCACACTATATGGATGACTTTTCGTTGCTGTGTAACTTTTGAAAAATGACAATACTTTTTTAATGTTTTGATGTGGATTTCATTAGACCCTACTGTCTGAAAATTTTATTGAAAACTGAAACTTGTCTAACTCTTTCTTCTTTTTTTGGAAACCTGCAATTTTCAAAATTCCAAGCATTATAATCTTAATCAAACTCCCAAGTTCAAGGTTTCATCTGAATAATGATAAAAAATATTTTTGGTGATGAAATCTGAGTTAGTTTTTAAATTTAGTTATGACTTCTGTAATTTCAGGGGAGGGTGTGACTAGTGAGGTTCTGGACATGGTAACAGAAGAACAACTGGAACGGCTAGGAATCAGGTGCGTTTGATTTACTGCTCTATTTACCGTACATGCTATATAGGCAGAAGTTTTAGCAAGAATATAATTTTGGTATTTTTAGTGAGGGTGTTGAGATTGCTAAAATTAAATTTTGTTAACATTGATTATACATGTATACTGAAAATGAATTTATGATGAGCAAGGGTGCCGGTGCCTGTCCAAAATGTTGAAATGTGTGGCCCCAGGGTTCCTGTGGGATGGAGCACCACTGATAATTGCTGAAATTTTTACTGATTATATGAAATGACATTTTTTTTATTCCCCTACTCTGCCCATTGGTATTAAGGAACCAAACTAAGCTTGCTTAAATGTGTAAATATGAAGAGCAATGGTACCTCTTTTAAAAATTTGAATGTCATAGACTCTGATTTAAAACACAAACCAAACTCAATTATTGGAAAATTGTTACATGTTGCTTTGCCTTAGGTGACCTATAAGGCCCATAGGCCTCTGTTTCTGATATTTCATTGTAATGTTTAATGTCCATATATCATATAGTTATGCAGAGATGTTTTTTGAATATTTTTTAGCCCATTGGGAAGGAGACTGGAAGCACTTAAACTTCTGAGAGAAATCACTGGAAGACTTTATACTTATAAGGTAACTATGTACTGAGGGCAGACTACCGTTTATACTAGCTCGCCTATAAGTCAGTTTTTTGGGAGTTAAACTTTAGTCCAAAAGTCTATGTCCGACGTATAAGTGAAACATAAAAAGACTGGTATTTTTCTGACTACATGTATAAACATTTTCAACAGTTATCATTGAACAAAGTCTTGACGTATTACATCATTTATGTATTCTAAGATTAAACATAAAGTACAAGTATTTATATACATGAATTTGATAAAATTTTTTAATATTACGAGGGCATTATTTATTTTTTATTGCTTTAAATTTAAATATCAACTTCTAAAAATATTAATTGAAATCAGGTTAAACCATCAAAATTTAATAGAAATTGTCATCTTATTCTGGCAAAAAGTTGTACCTACTTAAAAGCGAATTAACGGCAAATCTCACTGCAAATTAACCTAAAAAATATAACCGACTTATAGGCGGACGGACTTATAGGTGAGTATATACGGTACTATGGAAAGTAACATTGTAATTCCTGGGGGTAAGTGTTTGTTGGTAAGCAAAATTGTTTGGGTTTGTGGGGATGTATTATAATTTCATGTGTACTTGTATATTCAGATGATTCAATGAATAAACATATATTGAGTCAGACAAAATAATTGTTGGTGGAGATGTAAATTTGTGGATAAAATCTTATGAACTTTGGTTCCCCATGAACAAGGTTGATTTCACTGTATATACTTACAAGGTAACCACTTATAGAAATCACAGGAAGACTTAAATAACTTACAAGTAACTACTGAGAGAAAACTATAAAATTACAAAGTAAAGAGAATAGTTATCCAGGTTAAAATGTAGAGACATCAAAGGTTCAGTGATAGAGATACCGGTAAATGTAAATTATCTGTAGATTAGAGTTTGTGATTCCCCAGAGAAAAGGATGGGAAAGAACATCCTAATGCCTAGATTGTATTTACTTTTCTTTCCAGATTGTGAATGACCCAATTCATGGCCACATCGAGATCCACCCTCTGTGTGTGAAAATAATTGACACCCCACAATTCCAGAGACTGCGATTTCTTAGACAACTTGGTGGAAGTTATTTTGTATACCCTGGAGCGTCTCACAATAGATTTGAACATTCTTTGGGGTATGTTTGAAATCAATCTAAATGATAAAGATCTTAATCACTCTCTCACTTTTATACTAATTACTGAGCATTGGTTCATTTGAACAAAATTTTATTCACAAAAGTAAATAGGATTAGGCAGCAGGCACAGTTTATTTGAGCTGTCTCATCCTAAGTAATTATAGTGTTCAAGAATTTTAAAAGTGTATATCTTCAATCAAATAAGTGTAAGTAATTGATCTTGTTTATTGATTACAAACAACTGATATGCTTATAAGGCATATATCATTGCCAAGCATACAAATAATTAAAGGCCACAACCAATCAAATATTGAGAGTATAGAAAGATTTTCACAAGACAAGCAATTTGAAATTTACTTCACTGTTTGTCACCAACACTTACTTGATTGTAGAATGGAGCTTAAGCATTCAGTGAGATGTAAATGGGAAATATGTCACCCCAAACAAAACAAACTAGCCTTCCCCAAGCTCTGCATTCAATTGTAAGAATATTAGATAGCGGTCAACAATAGAATATGTATCTTTTTTTCCAGAGTTTGTTATCTGGCAGGAGAGCTGGGGTCCACCCTTAGAAAACGACAGCCAGAACTCGGAATCTCAAACAATGACATCTTGTGTGTCCAGATAGCAGGACTCTGTCATGACCTTGGTATAACTAGCATGAATGAATTGAATTACATCTTAATCAGTGACAGTTAATAGGGAAATGATGTAAAATAAGAAAACAATTGAACAGATATTTTTACAGACCTTTATTTGTAAATATTTATATTATAATTGGAATTTTGATATTCTTGGCAAAGATATTTTTATATAATTTTTTTTTGCTTTTGTAGGACATGGTCCTTTTTCCCATATGTTTGATGGAAAGTTCCTACCAGTGGCTAGACCAGATAAGAAAATCAAGGTAATTTTAGAGATTATTAAAATTTAACATTCCTCATTTATTAAAAAAGTACATATTTAACATATAGGGAGTTTTGAAATAAAACGTTTCTTCCATACTTGTATTACACATTTCCCGTAGCGTTCTGAACTTTGTCATTGTAGCATGAAGCCCTGTCTGTGAAGATGTTTGATCATCTAGTCGAGAGTAATGATCTATACTCTGTATTTGAGAAATATGGTGTCACAGAACAGGACAGGACCTTTATCAAAGAACAGATAGCTGGACCTCTTAAACATAAGTCTAAGGTATCATTACTTTGAAGTATTTATTAGGGCCCCGCAAGGATTTGCGGGTGCCCTATAGTAATCACTCTGTCTGTCCATCTGTCCGTCTGTCATTCTTCCGTCCACAAATTTTCTGTTTTTTCCTTATAACTTTTTTTATGGTTGCCCAATTAAGATCAAATTTGGTTTGGTAGTTCAATAGGCAGAAAGACAAATTTTGATGCTAAGTTTGTTTCTCTATGTACCCTGGTTTGGAACTGGGGTAAATATTAAATGGTAAATAAGGTAAATATTCCTTAAATTTATATAAGAATGCTTTATTTAAGACATTTCTTAGTCCTAAGATAGGTTCGTAAACATGCCTGCAGTATTATAAGAAACATACATATATATGCTCTGTCTGACAAGCAAAGACTGATTGGTACATGTATTTATCTTTTATTCTGTCTGTCATGATATTGTAACGTTTTCGCCGTTACGAGTTCGTAAGATAGGATAAAATAATTATTAATTACCAAATTGGTATTTGTAATTTATAAGCCTGGTCGCGGCTAATATCTGGTCTTATAATTTCTGGTAGCGAAATATGAATAAACCTGATGGCGGTTTTTTACTAAAGAAATAAACACAAAGATAATAAAGTTTTCTAAAATTATATTCTGTTATTCCAAAATTTAATAATGATAGTCAATAAATTAACAACAATTTATATTTCAAAATATGGTCACACAACGTCACTTGCTAGATTCAAAGGATTCCCCAAATTCCAGATAAAGTAAATTTCTAATACGAAATTTCCTAAATATAAATAATTATTACACACTTAGTAATAAATACAGGTTTTTTGCATATGCGATATGGCTGACGTCACAATAGCCGTATCAACCCTGCAGGGCTGATATGGATTTGCGGGGCTGATATCCGTATCAGCCCTGCAAATCCATATCAGCCCTGCAGGGCTGATACGGCTATTGTGACGTCAATATCACACCCTTAGTAAATTAAACCACAATAACAGCACTTGCACTCATACACAATTTTTGGTGGGTTCATATTCTCTTAATTTTAACTTTTTGAAAATAAGGTTAATCTTAATTTACAAATACATGTAATACTATAGAATATTTTCAAATTACGGATCAAGTGCATTGAAATAGAAATAGAAACAAACCCAAATCGTACATGTATGTAAGAAGTCCATGCATGATTATTTACTTATTTTCTTCTCAACTGTATTTTATTACTAAGTATGTAATAAATATAATAAAACATACCCTTTTCCACATCACATCCTGTATCAGCCCTCGACCAATATCAGCCCTCGGGCCTTCGGCCCTCTGGCTGATATTGGTGTCTCGGGCTGATACAGGATGTGATATGGAAAAGGGTATGTATTATTCTCTATATAAATTATCACAAATTCCAATTAAATTACCTGGACATTTCACAAATAGTCTGGTAGCGACTACAAAATAGGTAATATAAATCCACAAGTCTAGGGCTGACACTTCAAAATAACTCTTAAAAATAATCCACGTCTATCCACTATAATCTCAAAATCCCAACTGACTTCTCAAACTAGATGTTAACCCAAAAGTGACGTAGCACGACCCAACGTGACGTTATAAACCGCTAAATCGCGACACATTCTAGGTAAGACTTGTACATAATTTCCCGCGACCGGAAGTAATGGAAAACGAAAGTAAACATGTGAAATGACAGAATGACTTAAAATAAGGTAAATCAATGATGTACAACATGTTTAAATGTAATATAAACATACAATAATAATGAATGAATCTTCCGGTCGGAATAAATTAAAACCACAACATATTTCAATGTAGATAAACACACATTTCAAATATATACACAGTCAAAATCGTTACAATATTTTGTTTGCTTGAATTCCACACAATTTTTAGAAAACCTGCACTAGTCAATGTACTGAAAAAAAGTATTCCTTGAAGCCCCCCCCCCAAAAAAAAATAATGAAGCATGTCTTTTAATACTACATTTGTTCATCCATTGAATCTAATTAATATATAGGTAGTATCTGCTCAGGATTTTAAGGTTTGGTGCCATTACAATTCCAACTTTTCATAAAGATATTGTTTAACAGAAATAAGTTTCAAAAATAACCTGTCTAAACACACAGAAGTAATGGCTTCAGACTGCAAAGCCCTTGGGGAGATGCAGCATATAATTAGATTTTATATTTAAATATTTATTTACAAATATCAATGAAATTAAAAATTTTCTAGAAAAAATAACTATGTAAGTGGAAAGTTAGCAAGGTAAGATATCTTAAACTATGGATTTGGCTTTTATAATTAATGATACAAACATTACTTCTATTTAACAAGCTTTAAGCTACATATGAGCATATTTAAATTTTCACTTAGTAATGCTTTCATTTTCACAGTCATTGGATTCAGGTCTAAGTACTCTTCATTTCATCAGGATTCATCAGTGGGGGCTGCATTTATAGTTTTGCTTTTTCTGCCCTTTTTTTATGTTAACTGCAGTGATTAATTTTTTTTTTTTTTTTTTAGTTTTTTTTCTATCAAAATATGAGGTTAATTTTTTTCATGTAAGATGCAGCCAAAAAAAAAAACCTTTTTTGTTTCCTGATTTTCCTTTCTGTTTAATGTCTGCCTCTGAGTCAGTTTTTGACTCAAGATGGTAAATTCTGATAATTTCTTATCTTTACAGAAGCAGTGATATGTTAATTTTGTTATTCAAAACTTTTAAAAAATATGTATTTAAGGAGCATTTAAGGATAGCTGGTTTGCAATTTTTTTTTCTTTTAGTGTTCTTTATGTACTCAGAAAATTGAGAAATTTTTCATTATTTGATTTGGAAATCGGACATTCTGATGCAATTGTTTTGTAAAACACTCTTTGATTGGTTAATGCACTGATGTTTGAAGCAGTAAAACGAGCATTAACGAGCTTGAAAGCCTTTTCTTTGTGACGTCATAATAGAGCGACGCAAAAATACAATGCTCCGTGACGTATTTCATGTAACAAAATTCAACAAAATAAGACGTAAACAACAAACAAAATGCATGGATTGCATTAGAATGGGAATAACTAAACTTCTAATTTGGTATTTACGACCGTTAATGCTGATTTAACGGTAGCAAACATCCGTTTTACTCAGTAAACATCCGTAAAACTCAGTTTGGGACCGTTAAATCAGCATTAACGGTCGCAAATACCAAATTAGAAGATAGTTATTCCCTAAATTTATGTTTTTTTCTGCTAGGAGTGGCCATATCACGGCAGAAGTAAGGAAAAGGGATTCTTGTATGAGGTAAAATATTGTGAATCAAATTCATATGTTTAATATTTTATCCACAGTGAAATATATTTGATATATAGCCCACCCACCCCCTTTTATGCCCTTCATTGAAAACTCCTTTAGAATATTAATTATTGTAAACATATATTTTATAAATGTACTTTTGTTATTCTATATGATTGGCTGTATTTTCTTGGGTTGTATTGACTGAGTAAACTATCCATATTTCATGAACTAGTGTCTAGAAAGAAATTTTAGATTTGACATCCTAATTCCTAAAAAGGATTGTTAAGATGGTGCATTTGAACTAAGAAAAACTTTAAACTTCTCATTTGCAAAAGTATCTGTAGAAACAAACCTGTCATAGTAACCATTGTTTGTAGAAACTTTTGTTCATGATGGTATTTAAAACTGCATTCCCTTTGTAACATGACACACATAAAGTATTATCTATGTTACAGATTGTAGCCAACAAGAGGAATGGGATTGATGTAGATAAGTGGGACTACTTTGCTAGGGATTGTCATATGTTAGGGATCAGGAACAACTTTGACCATACCAGATGTATGAAATATGCTCGAGTTTTGAGTGTAGATGGTGAACTACAAATATGTTCTCGAGACAAGGTACATGCAAATATACTTCTGTCTTCTATGTTTTGTCTTTTGATCTGCATTGGTTCTGCTAGATTCCCAAGGTCAATATTTAGTAGATGTATCAGAATAAATATTGTTGATGCTATATGTTTAACCACAACAGCTATAACAATTTAAAGCACTCACAATGAAATCAATAAACAGTGACCAGTGGATTTCTTTTTCACAATTAATAAATTAATACATGGCAAGTAAAGGCAAATTCTCTGACTTAACAGTGATTTTAATTCAAATGTTTAGAGAGTGAGTATTATGGATTATGTTTAAACTATTTTGTGATTTGTAGGAGGTTGGCAACTTGTATGACATGTTTCATACCAGGAATACTCTCCACAGACGAGCATACCAACACAGTGTTGGAAATATCATAGAAACCATGTAAGTATAGTGTTTCCTTATGTGACACTTTCAGTAGTGAAATATGTCATTTTTTAATGGAATAAAAGTAACATTTTTCGAAGTGAAAAGTTTCAATTATAAAGAAAATACTCCATGTTAAAAAATAATGAATTTTAATGTAAATAAACCATCCTGATGCAAATCTCAATTAAAGATTCTCCAAGTAATCAATACCTATGTTTACAATTTTCAAATTTATTCCAAGAAATTGTCTTTACGTTAGGCCTTGAAATCAGTAGGAAATAGATACTTGTCATAGAGGAATATTAATTTCAAAAGCCAGTTCTAATTAACTTGATAAGGAATTGAAAGGTAATTTTTACGTGTACATGTATTTTAGGATTACAGAAGCAATGTTGAAGGCAGATGAAATCATAAAGATTCCTGGAAAGAACGGGTAAACAATGTCTTCATCATAATAAACTCACTTAGTATGCAGAAATAGAAATACAAATATAGATGTAGCTTTAATAACTGATTTTGCAAAGACTATTAATGTTTAATTACAGCTGTATATACATGTATTCAAATAGGAACAAGATGCATTACATAAATGTGTTTCCTTTAGTTTTTTTTTTAAAATAAGGTTCAAAAAATTAATGAGGTAATTCAACATTTTATACTCTTGTGTGTTATATAGATATTGTATGTACACAAGGAAGAGTAAGCTAGGCTTAAAAATTTTTTAATTTTTAATCTACAGTAAAACTCGGTTATAGCGAAGTCTTCGGGACCTGTGAATTTAATTCGCTATATCCATAATTCGTTATATCCGTTTAACGAATTCGTATAACCATTATAGCGAATTCGCAATATGCATGTTTTCTTTCAGGTTTTACTACCAAATATGTTAGGGAAGCAAATATTACAAAACATATCTTCGATAACTAAGGTTTTATTATGAATTGAACTACCAAATATGTTACGGAAGCAAATATTACAAAACAAACTTTCCAAAAAAGGTTTTATTATGAATTGAACTTTATATACAGATGCTAAAAGAAAATAAAGTCAGTTCAATTTATCAAATTTTTTATAATCTTGGAAAGTTCGTTATAAAAGATGTAAATTTCATTATATTTAACCTCAACGGGACTCAAAATCAGTTCGCTATATCCGTAAATTCGTTGTATCAGAGTTCGTTATAACCGTAAATTTTTTACAAAGATTTGTTAACAATTTTGCCGGGGACCTAGGAAAACTTCGCTATATCCGTTTTGCATACATGTTTTGCATACATTAAAGTTTGGATTTTATCCATTTTTTACTGCACTTAGAGAGTTGCGGAAAATGTCCGAGTCAGTAGATGATATGGAGGCCTACCAGAAGCTGGCAGATGACATCTTCCAGAAGATTCTGTGGTCCACCGATCCTGGTCTGGAGGAGGCGAGGAAGATTCTGATGAACGTCCAGAAGAGGGAGCTGTACAAATGTGTCGGACAGACACGCCCCCCACAGGGGGAAACCCTCGATCAGGTAATCCAGAATGTCTGCCATCCAGATTACAATTATTGGTTCAGTTTGTTTTACTTTGGTTGAATTTTTAAAAGGTTACATGTATTTTTAAAAAATGCCATTCTCATATATTGTATATTCCCGTATGGCATTTTCATTTCTAGTCATAAAGACAAAAAAAAAATAATCCAAATGTGAATAAGCAAATCTGATTTGATCAATTTAATAAGCCAGATACAAGTATATTGTACATGTATTTCCTACTTTATGCCCAATTCTCTCTTGGTATTTGGTAGCAACTTAAGTTGATGGACATTTTATTGCAGAACTGTCTGAGATACAAGATATTTGCTCTGAATGTATTACTGTATTGTATGCTGAAGATTTTTCACTTTACTTTATTTTATTGTCCTTTTATCCAATTTTCCTTTGAAATTCTATGAAAGCCATTGCATTACGTAAGAGTTCTTTGATGAAGCACCCCATTTGAGATGCAGATTAAACCTCTCTTTGGTACACTGTGTAATATATCACCTTTCATTCCTTTTCAGACTGGACTAGACCAAATTAAAGATGAATTGGTTGGCATTTTGAACAGCATGGACAGTCATCTTCAGAAAGAGGATATTATAATACATGTAAGCTTAGAGTGATGGATTATAGAAAAAAAAGATCAAATAATTTAAAGTGGATGTAGTATATACTGTTGGTATAGATTGATTAGCAACACATAGTGCCATGATATCAGTATTATTATAGTAGTATTTCTAAGACATTTATGTATTTGACATCTTGATCAACAGTAAACTTTTCTCAGTCTATGTAATTATACAATTTTAGTTGGTATACCTGGACTATGGCATGAAGGATAAGAATCCGATAGATCATGTTCGCTTTTACAACAAGAAAGATCCCACTGAGCCAATCCAAGTCAGAAAGAATGAGGTACACATATTTAATATTCCGCATTCTACCAGTAGGATTTTTTATCTAAAATTGAATGTGAATGAAATTTATTTGCGAGTTTTTTTCTCTAAATGAATGCTAGGTGTCGGACTTGCTTCCAGAGAGATTCGCAGAACAGCTGATCAGATTCTACTCCAAGAAACGAGATGAAGAAAGTATTGACCAGGCCACTCAGGCATTCAGAGTGTGGAGTAAACAACACCATTGTTCAGTGGTAAGACTGATTTAATAATCAGAAGATCTCTGTTTTGAACTCTATGTAACCATTAGGTGTGTTGGATTGGAATAAAATGTTTTACTTGTACATTTGTACATATATTAAAGCTAGTATAAAAAAAATTAAAGCTGGTAAATAAAATTGGCACAACAAAAATATAAAAAAGCTAGGTTCTGGAAAATATTGTGTGCACAAATGACAATACACACATTGAGGTCTATTATATTATTGAATAATTTTTCGCTTTCTCAATGTCTGAGATCAAACATTTAAGAAAAGTTAGATCAAAAGGAAACAAAATATCAAATCAATGCAATTATTAGTTATTAAAACTTAATGTTCACCTGCACCTGACCTCCCAGGTGAACATGACGTTTATATTTTTCTACATTAACAAAACTTCTAAATTGGTACAGTTTGTTATGAAAAAGACATTTCAACTGCACTTAACTTCCAGGTAAACATTGATCAAGAAATTTTGAAATAATACAACTGTTTATCTTGTTTCTCTCACTGCATTCAGACAGGGCAGATATAAACAGTCAAGATGGATGCCAAGGTGTGCTTTATAATGAACATCATTTATTCTCAATCAATCTGATTAGCACCCTCAAAGTACAATATTCACCTCACCATTTGACCTTAGTGAATATTGTTCACCTTGGATAGCTATTTTAGATCATTGCATTGGCATTAAAATCAGCAAAAATTGTATAAAATTGAGCAAGATTTTTTATGGATTTGAATTTCAAGCTTCATGACTGGAGACTTTTTTAATTACCGGGTAAATGAAAATTTAAGAGTTATCCTTCCTAGTAGAGAATTATTTATCCTTAATGAATAACCATAAGAATGATTTGTAGGGTGCTGACAGCCTGTACCCATACATGACTCCAGTGAAGTCTGATTCCATGGCACAGGACGGTACGAATGACAGAACTCCGAGTTCTACTGGAATTACAACCAATCAGAACACTCCAGGGTCGGCCAGTAAATTCAAGTCTCGCCTCTCCTTCAACTGAGGTTTTATTAATTGCCATATTGCACTGTCTCACTCATAGAAGCCATTTTATAATGTTCTTTTATTAAAGTTGATAGGAGAGGTCCAGGACGTATAAGTATTATGTGTATTGCTAATGTATTCATCATAATTTTATTTTGCTGAATTTTTCTTTTTTCTTCCATATTTTATCTGAACTTTCCTTTACATTTTTGCTTTGAAACCAAATGCCTATTGGAAGACTCATACAATGAAGTTGTAGCGAAAGGTTGAAGATGGTGATTTTATCCTGTGTGTCCATTTTTACCCGTGTGTGTAAATCAAACAAGTAAAATCGTTTTGCTGATGATGTATTAAATATTTCCAATTTATTATTTTACAAAGGTTGAAGTAAATTTTATTGTATTAGGTCTTTATATTAAGGTTTATTGTGATTTTGTTCTGGGGAATGAAGTTTAAATGTATTGTTGTTAATTTATTTCATTCTTCCTACGCTGCCAAACTTTATCTTTTACTGTGATTTTAAAACCACTTTAGTTGTTCAGAAGGAGAAAGACTTCTTTAAAATTTGTTGTTGTTGTTTAATTGATTTTGAAATCCTCTGCATTTTATTGCATATTAAGAAATCCATCTCTATACCAGATCTGTCTAAACAAGATCTCTGACTGTATTCAGCAACTTATTTTTTGAATAAATTATGTAAATTTTTTTATTCAAATATTTAGAAATGACTATTAACATATATTGCACGTAGGAAATCCATCTCTTAACCAGTATTTCTGTCTAAACAAATTCTCTATAATATTTAGCAACTTCTTACTTTTTCAACATCTATATTTTTATAGAAATATATAGAAACGTAGTGAATGTTTTGAACGTCAATTACATAATCCGCCCAGTCATTTTCAATTATTTCTTGCTAATGTTTTAGACTTGTTACATAATTTACCTGAAATGGGGTTTTATCAGTTGATTAGAGACTCTCCTTCAGTAAAACACAAATTGTAACGAATTTACATATTTTTGAACTTATCTGTGATGATCACCACAACACATGTTCGGTCATCTTGTGACTTTTTATTTAAACTGTATTTCATGGCTATTATATTTATGGAAAAATATTCCAGCTGTCAATAGACTTTTTTAGTAAAGAAATTTGTCAAAGATGACAATAAACGTATAGATGTATAACGTGCAGTAATGAAATATTCAATGCGCTCATTGTGTATTTCTAACAAATATTGAACTTTTAAGCATGAAATGACTTAAAATTCCAAGTCATTTTCAATTATTTCATTGCTAACTGACTTGTTAATAATTTACCTCTTGTATCAGTTGATTATCCTCAGCACATGTTTAATTTTCACATACACTGATCTGTGATGATCATACCCGGTCATCTTGTGATCTTTAGTTACTGTATTTCATGTGACATGACGTGTCAAATAATATTCCAGCTGTCAGTTAGACTTTTTAGTAGAAATTTTCAACTTCAGTATAGTGTATACATGTAACTGGCAATAATTAAGAAATAAATAACAAGTTTATAAACTTCAATGGGAATTGAAGTGGGTCGGTCACGTGATCAAATCCTGTGAAGGCCGAATCCTTCTTCAGGATATATATGATCACGTTATCAACAGCATTTTACTCAATTCGCCATTTTATTTGTTATTTATTACTTATATATACATTTGAGACGGACAATTGAATATTTTCGAATATTAATTATTGCACTAACCTTACGTCGTAGATTTTGAAAAATGACGCAAGGTGTAAATCGGCTTGAATGGCGGTTACGCTTCGATTCTATTTCGAAGGGAATATTTTGTGAAAGGCTACTTGTGATTAGTACTAGTGAAAAGATTGTTGTCTGGGAATAATTTTATTTGTGTGAATTGATAATCAATGCTGAAATCAGACACAAAAACACGTGAAGATCGCTGATAAAAAGTTGGAGGAATTTCGGTCGCTGGAAAATGAGGGATGGATGCGATGATAAAAACTTAACCGAGCCAGTAATTTGCAATCAAGCATTAAATTTGATCAAAAACATTCACGATTTCAATAACTAAATGTATAATTATGATGTAAACACGGAGACTGGCGACAGCTTACAAAATTGAATACGACAAAGAAGGTGTTTATTTTCGTGATGTTTTATATTTTCCAACAGATTTTCACATTTATCGTAAAATTTAATGAATAAAATATAGTTTATCATGAATTTAACTTAAGGATATAAGGATAAACGTTAGAGACTGTACAGCTGACAAAAGTGACAAAAACTCGTGAACAAACTTACAAAGGCTAGATCTAGTTTCTATGTACAAAGGTTAAATCGATAACCAAAAAACTGTATGAAATACTTGTTTACATTGTAAATAAAATAATCATTGTTTTACTAGCTACCTTTGTTCATTTTTATACATGTAGAGCAAGTCATTTCATATTGATGTATCGGTAGATATTATTGCACCGTGTGATTAGGTCATGTATTGACCCCTGACCTCTGACAAACTTCATACAGAATTGAAGATATTTGTTCTCTGCAGTGACGTCACTGTTCTCTGTATGTTTAGGTGTCATAACAGTATTACACTTTGGTTCACGTCAAATCATGGCTGACGCAAAATAATTCCGGAATCTTCCCTTCCGATTCGGGCATTTTGATACGATTTCTCTAAGCTGAATTTTTTTATAATGAAAAACAACATGTAAATTCCTGTATTGACCAGATTTATTAAAATTTAGGGCGTGCTGATTTTTCTGTATACTGAAAATGTATTATTTCCCTGGACTAGATTTTCAAGCACTGCTCTGTGACCGATCAAACTTGCACCTTGCTGGATGGCTTGTATTTTTTGGTACTAAAATCTTTATAAAAAATGATTTTACAAGATCTGAGAAGGAAACTTCTCAGAAGTTTGTTTTGAATTAGTTACATCTACTCAAACTTGCGCATTTTTGGTAAGAATATATAGCAGAAATTAATACTATTGTGACACCTTTATATAATGGAGAGATACCACAAATGTATATATTGAAATATCAATGATCTATTCTGTTTTCTTTAACATCAATTTAAACTTTTAAGCATGTGCATCTACATGCATATTTTTTTTAAATGAATAGTTGTTTTCCAAAATACATCATCTTGGTATGCCATGTGTCTGATTCATATCATCTAATTTTTACCTTGGTAGATTTAGTAGGTGTAGTGATAATACTGCCATATTATGATTTAATTATTGTATCATTCTTGGCGTAACAACTTGTGCAATCAATGGAGATACATGTATTTCGCAACAAATGGGTTTACCAAAAAATGTCCCGCCCCGAGTATACATTTGAGGGTATATATATACTTGAAAAGTTATATCAGAATGAATTTGGGTTCAATCCAGTTTTTTTTTTTACAATTGAAGCAATTTAATTCGATGTTAGGGAACAATATAGTGTGAGCTTGAAAACGTAGGTTAATCAGCTGAGGGGATAGGAATCGGACACTTGGCAAGGGAGGATGCAAATATATACATATTACATCACTGTATTCAGGGCTATATATATACAGTTATCAACAGATCTCTTTCATATCCATAACTGATTCCTTATCAATTAAGTTCATATCCAGTGGATTTTTTTTTTTACAATTGTGCAATATTTGCTTCTGTCTGAACCATTTGAAAATTTACTGGAACTTATTGTTACCACATTTGACAGCCAAAACATAATTTTATACTTACATGTGTGTATATCTTATTTAGTTTTAATTGTTTGCAGTGCATGTTTCCCTAGTTTGTGTTTAATGTAGGACGTTTTTCTTTTAATTTAAATTTTCTCTATTTACCTTCTGATATCTGTCTCTTATCGTGTGCCAACTTTTGTTTTTTATTTGCTTGATTAGTGCTTTTATTTATTCTCGGAGCAGTTTATCTGTGTTTTAACCTTGCATTGTTTTTATTAAAGCAGCGTACCTAGTATGTTTTGCATGTTGTTGTTAAGAATTAGATATTTTTATCTTGGTTTATTTCTCTAGACTCTAAAGTTTTTTTTAATGGTTCAAGCAATAGATAAGGAATGGAAATTGTTTAATGCCAGAATAATTTAGTGATTGTAAACATATGTACATGCATGTGTAGTACTGAAAATGTATTATACAGCATGTATGATATTTGGATTCAAACTGGGAAGAAACGTTAGCACAGATGTAATATAGTGGTTTCTGTATTTGTTATAAAATTAATACATTTTACGATGTACTGGATTAAGTAGAAATCCATCCTATACAGGTGCTACACAGACAACACTGCCAAAAATTATATGTTCACAGTTTTTGCTTAACAGTGTATCAGGTTCTGTATTATTACACTGCATTTCTCAGTTTGATTTAGTGAATTATATAAGACTGCTAATGTAAAATTTACTTTTAACTTGTATTTAATGTTTTTTTATATAGACATTTCTGTTTTACATTATACATTTACATCTATAAATTGTAATTCATACTTTATGGTGCTGTTGACTTCACTTCCATCTAAATTGGCAGGGCAAACGTCAAGGTTTTTTGTTTTAAGTGATAAAGGGCAGTAATTCACTTATTCGTAAATTCTGATGTGCAATCAAATGACAGTACTAGTATGTTTTGAAAAATAATTACCACTGATATTAAATTCATATGTGTTTTAGAAGTTTTTGAATAGCTGCTATTATAATACCTTTAAGGATAAATATGCTGTAACACAAGTATTTTTACTCAAACTTTAAGGTTCATAGTTTTTCTTCTTTATATACATTTTTTGCTTGAATGTGAACTATTTTTCAAAAGAAATCCAGGGTAATGTCATTTATCTGAGAGAGCATTGTCTGTATTACCAGTGAGTCAATAAAACAGTTCATCTAGTGTGTTTACACTTACCTGGAAGTATTTCACGTTGGAATTTTTTTTTTGAATATTGTTGTGTTATTTGTGTGTGAGGGTGTGTGTGTGTGTGTGAGGGTGTATGTGTATGTGTGTGTGTGTGTGTGTGTGTGTGTGACTTTGTTGTGATGCCAGGCTTCTTGTACCTATTTCTTTATACATGAAGCTTTTGCTCTTTCTTTATTTAAATTTAAAAACAGTACTTTTGTCTGTAGGGTATATTTTAAATAATTCATTTTTGTAATGATTGAAAAAGCACATTGTAGGTATCCCAACCTTCTTTTGTTGTTGTTGTTGTTGTGTAATAATGTAACCAGCATGTTCAACTACTGTATTCTTGTATTACATTATTATGCATACATAGAAATAAACTGCATGCTTATTACAAGCGTTTCACATTCATCAATAAATGCAATTGCTAAACATCCCATCAGTCAGGTAAGCTGATTTTAGACTTGAACATGCTCTATCCAGCGATTTTGGGGAGGGGGTGTCGCATAATTTACGTTCCGGATATTTCGCATTCCGACCGGAACCTGAAAATCATAATTTACGTTCCGGATTTTTTTTTTCAGTAGGGGCACTATTATAAAATACCAATTATTCATTTGTCAAGCCAAACAACAAAGTTTTTATTGATGGAGTTTAAGCATATAGTACATGTAGCTGAATTTTCTATTCATGCGGTCTATATATCGACAGAATTATTGGCAGCAACACTCCCCATCCTGGTTCCTACAGTCATGCTATCTTTATCAAGGTTCCACTCGATCACCGATGTAAAACGTGGATTTACCAGAAAGATCCTTAAATTATGACGATATTATCAAGGAGCAATGAACTTTAATAGTTATAAATGCTTATACGTTTTACATAGATTCTCTAAGATATATATGCACAATATATTTTTCATACTATATCTATTGGCATTATAAACTATATATGCTTATATCGCACCGATTCAACAAAAACGGACGATTGTCCTTTTCTATGATATCCGGATAGAGCCACGCAGTTCACTATCGCACCATCGAACATCTTTTTAAAGGTCGGTCGATTGCTCGATAAAGGGATGACGATGCGATTGCTTGACAATCTTATAACGAGTATGCGATAGTACGATGAAGCCACAGTGAATATCGCTTCATCGACATCGTACCATTAGGAGAATAAAATATAACTAGATGAGATCTCGTTGCGAGCAACGAGTAGGTCTTCCGTCGTATTTTTCGATAAGACGAGATATGATTTTCTCTATTTTAATGAAATTCTTTTGATTTAGATAACATTATCTAATAGTTATAGATGAAAGTCTTGCCCTTCTAGGCCCCTTATTTAAGGGGTCAGCCCCTTTATCTTCATATCAAATGATAAGGCTCGTGATTTGAAAGATTTTTTGTTCAACAACTATTCATAAATTTCTTTTCGTTTTCGAGCTATGCGGAATAGAAATATATATGGGCCAGTCCTTCAAGTCCTTAATGTGGTCGTTTGGCTAAAATTGAATGGTTGTATATTGTTAAGAATACGATACTGAGCATCTTTTATTCAATACTGCTTCTCAAAATATTTCTCCTTTTCGAGATAACATTGTGATTGATTTTGATATGTGACATAAAGAATAAAATTGGTCATAGAAATCCCTAATGAATTGTTTTTGGCATGAAAAAAATACCAATAAATGTAAATTAGTATTATTATTTTTTTTTAATATATGAGGTATTACAAGATTTGATCAATAAATAAATTATATGCCTTAGATAAATAAAAAGATATGGGAAATATTTTACGACCAGAAGTGATGTCGTGCCATTTTAAAAAATGTAGAATTTTTTTTTAAATCGTTTGAACGATTTAAGAAAACGTTTGTACGATTTAATAAATCGTTTTCGTTTGTACAATTTAATAAATCGTTTGTACAATTTAATAAGTCGTTTGTACAATTTAATAAATTGTTTGTACAATTTAGTAAATCGTTTGTACAATTTAATAATTCGTTTGTACAATTTATTAAATCAAGACAATTTATTAAATCGATACGATTTTTTATATAGTTTGTACGATTTTTATAAATCGTTATTTATGCCTTACGAAAGAAAACGTTTGTTTTAAAAGCTTTGTTTGTACGATTTGATAAATTGTACAAACGATTTAACAAACAAATTGTACAAACGATTTATTAAATTTAAAACGATTTACAAATTGTACAAACAATTTATTAAATCGTACAAACGACTTATTAAATTGTACAAACGATTTATTAAATTGTACAAAAATTAAATTTAAATCGTTCAAACGATTTGAAAATTTTTTTCTACATTGTTAAAATGGCACGAATAAGCCGTCGTGGAAAATAAAACATGGTTATACATTTAAATGTGAAACAGTATTTTTCACAGTACATGTACTAAACACCTTATAAATTTCACTCATATAAGTTTAGACAGAATTGCATTACAAAAATATTATTTTAATTCCATGTCGATTCAGTGGAACGTAAAGATAGACTGCATGGATTCAAATCTCATGTGATCTTTTTCTTTATGTGAAATGAGATTGTTCGCCTTGTTCTAGTTGGGAAGCAGGTATTGCCGATAGAGGGCGTACTCCAAAATTTGATTCTCTTCCTCACGTGACTTTTCCTTTTGAAGAAAAATATATAAAGCTGCCCCGAGGGTCAGCAGCAGTACAGCGTTGTTGGTGTTTAACGAGGCCATGGAACCGTTACCGTTTCCCGAAGGCGAAGGAGAGGTTGGAGCTGGAAAGAAGATAAAATGATTAGGTAATGTTCAGTTTACGTAATGGTTACGCAAACTGGTTAAAAATTTAAAGTTGCTTCTTTTCTAACCTACAAGTTCCTTTGTATTACTAATTACTACACTTGCTAAATTATAATCAGTCATTCTACCAAAAAAGAACCAACTCAAAGAATATAACATAAAAATAATTGCCGAAAAAGCTTAATTGAACAATAATATAGCAAAACAATTGGATAGAAAGAATTATCCACAAACCTGATATTGTAAGCAATTTGCATCAATTACGATATACCCATAGTGTTCTAGACAGCGTTATAGAAATTTATGCCGTTAAAATTAGATTCTTTATTATATCAAAGATATCAAGCAGAAGTATTATTTTGGAACGAAATGATAAATCTGTTTTCACTTCTCATAATTGTATTTCTTTGAAACAAAATCCCCTATTGTCGCATCACCGGTAACCCACGGGTGATTCACATCGATTCTCTCTATCATCATTGAGGGAGCTTTTGGGCTCAAAACCGCGGTTTGCGACGATGCTATTGTCGTTATGGAAGAAAAGTGAGGTTACCATTTTTAGAATTAATGTTGGGATATGGTAAAAGCATTGGATTTTACTAATATCGATCAAATAAGGTTTCATAGCCTCTTTTAGTTAACCCCCAGTTCATCATAATATCTGCATGGTTTGTGAACTGTGCAATTTAAAACAAGACAATCTGTGTGTGTGAATAATGAAATATATGGAGATAACGAACAGTTTTCAAGCTCAAAAGTCCATTAAACAAAACAAAATAGAAGCAGACAGGGACCTCCAAAACATCAGAGGTGGGATCAGGTGCCATGGAGGAGTGAACATCCTCTGCCGATCCGTCACACCCGCCGTGTGCTCCTTATCAAGATCGGGAAATGAGGAGAAAAAAAACGTCGACAATTCAATGCGTATATGATGACCTAACAATAAGTAAGAAAAAAGTCATTCTAATGCAATTGTTTTGTAAAACACTTTTTCATTGGCTAATGCACTGATGTTTGAAGCAGTAAAACGAGCATTAATGAGCGTGAAAGCTTTTTCATTGTGACGTCATAATAGAGCGACGCAAAAACACAATGCTCCGTGACGTATTTCATGTAACAAAATTCAACAAAATAAGAAGTAAACAACAAAGAAAATGCATGGATTGCATTAGAATTAGGGAATAACTAATCTTCTAATATGGTATTTGCGACCGTTAATGCTGATTTAGCGGTAAAACTCAGTTTGCGACCGTTAAATCAGCATTAACGGTCGCAAATACCAAATTAGAAGATAGTTATTCCCTAAATCAACATTTGACTTAATGATAAATTGTATGTTGACAAGGTCATTGTATCGACCATAGAACTTGCGAAATGATGACTTTAAACGAGACTGCTGATATTCTTGTTTCATCAAATTGTTAATAATTTACTTTAGGAATGACTCTAATTCTTGGCCAAATTATTCGATTATAACCTGGTTTGGGTCAGTTTACGCTTTATAATCCGCGAAAGAGCGAGCTACTGTTTGAAGTTAAAGGTACATTTATTAAATCTGGAATTTTCCATATAATCCCATGGACTGGAAATGTGGGGATTGCATAGATACAGATGAATCAGCTGGTTGTCAAGGGGGTGTGTCCCCATACCAAACCAGGTTATCAAGAAATGGTTTGCGTTCCTTTTTGGAAATCAACCAATGAGAGACTAGAATAGAAACAAAATTAAATTATATCGTTTTAGAAATTGTTCATACGTAGGGTATGCTCTTGCGTATCGAATAAACTAAGAGATATAAACTCCGTATGCATGTGATGAAGATTGCTGTATAAATAAGGAAAGTTGACGATTGAAAAGTTAAAATCATCACGTTTATCATAAAGCTTGGTTATTAGATTACAATTAACGTCTTTTTTAAGTAATATATCCAAATATGAAACAGATGTGTCAGACTCTGTGGTATCTTTTATCTCAAGCTCACCAGGATATATCGTATCGACGTAAGAATGGAAAAAACAATTGTTTATTGACAATACTCGTCGGTATATCTAAATGTCGAGTTGAAGGCCACAGCAAGTGTTTTCCTCTTTTCACATATTTTGAATTTAGATTTTGGTGAATTCCAAAACTTTAAGAGAAGTTGACAAACATATTTTTGAAACAAGAATATCAACAGTCTTGTTCAAAGTCATCATTTCGTAAGTTCTACGGTCGATACAATGGTCTTGTCAGCAAATACAATTTATCATTGAGTCAAATTCTGATTGACGTTTTTCATACTACTTGTGTGTCCATTATTTACACTGAATTGACGACGGTTTTTTCCGTTATTTTCCGATCATAACAAGGGTGTGGCCAGCGGCAGGGGATGCTCACTCCTCCATGGCACCTTATCCCACCTCTGATGTTTTAGAGGTCCGTGTTTGCTTTGTTCCTATTTTGTGTTATTTTATGGACTTTGGAGTTTGAATACTGTTCGTTATCTCCATACATGTCATTTATATTTTCATATTTAAAAAAAAACAACATTTATAGTAGGGCTAATATGAAAAACCAAGTATGCGTATGGAATTTATAGCTTATATTGATATTTTAAATTAATGATAGTATGACGTCACAATGCTTTTTATGCCCCCTTAATGGAAGATTCGAGGTTTTATAGTTTTTAGCCTTGTTCGTCTGTTTACCTCCTTGTCCGCAAAAACTTGAACCTTCTCGATAACTTTTGAGTGGGTTGGGCTATGACTTTCATATTTCGCAAGTGTACTTAGTATTCCGTGTGACAAGACCTTTCGTTTGGTACCACCAAATTTGACCTCGTAACCCTGACTTTGAGTTTTGTCTGTTGGAACTTTTGAACCATTAGTACTAGGGCTTTCATATTTCACAGGTGTATTCCTTGTGACAAGACCTTTCTTTTGAAACGATCAAATTTGACCTAGTGACCTTGATCTTGGATATTGGTCAACTTAAAAACACTTTAATCTTGACCATAACTTTTGAACCGTTAGTACAAGGGATTTCATAGATGTATTCCTTGTGAATAGACCTTGCACTGGGTACCAACAATTTTTGAGCTTTTGACCTTGACTTGGAGTACTAGTAACTTGCATTCTGAAAAAAATTAAACTATCGCCATAAGCTGCCATTCGGGGGCATCAGTGTTTCACAAACAAATATTTTTGGATATAAAAATTATGAATTAATTTTTTTTTAGTAGATTTAATATGACTATTTAGTATTTATGCTTTGAGATTGAAGAAGTGTAATAGCATGCCTGTTTTATCATATTTTAAATTTAGTTTATATCACACCTGTTTGACAGTTCGCTCCCGTGAATCCATTTATACATGTACAGGAGTTGGGCCCAAGGTTACAGAATCCTCCTCCTGCTGCTGAGTTACAGTCTGTATCCGCCATACAATTCCCTCCTCCTACATACAGGAAGTTAATACGCGGTTAAGAAATAAAACATGAGTTTTATGATATGAAGTGCACATTTCAGTTGCATTTTCAGTTGGAGAATTTTCATAATTACCTTGTGCGTGAACATCTGGAGACGATCCTGAAGAAATGGAAAATAGAGAGCATTTTAAAAAAAACCTCTAACATTCTTACGGATTAACTTTAAATTAATAAATGTAATAAAAATGATTCAAATAATTTTTATCTGTAAATGAGAATATTTTTAAAGTTACCTAGAAGTATAAGAAGAACCAAGATGAAGTGTGTCAGAATTCCTCGTCGTCCCATCTGTAAAATAAAAAATACTTATCAATGAGCTTCTGTAGCAAAGCTTCTTAAAAAAAAATTATAGTACTTCCTTTAAGTCACATAGCAACTTTGTTAAAATTCAAAAGTTTTAATGAACAAAAGCAGGAGCAGAGCAAACACGGACCACCGTGTGCTCCTTGTCATGATTCAAAAAAAGAAGGGTAAATCAACAAAAAACATTAGCTCTGAAGAAATATTTTTCCGACTAGACAATCCAGTGTATAAATAATGCCTTAACAATTAATATGAAAATCGTCAGTCAGCATTCAATACAATGATTGTATTTCTCACAAGGTCATATATTGTATTGACCATGGAACTTGCTAAATGATGAATTAAAACGAGACTTTTGACATAAATTCTTGTTTCTGACAACAACTTAATTGTAAATAACTTGCCTCGTTTTAGAAATTGTTCGTACGTATAGCATGATCTTGCATACCTAATCAATTGGGAGACAAACACTCCATATGCAGGTTATTAAGGTATATATTGCTATACATAAGTAAGGCATTTGACAACAGAAATATTACGTTTGTCATAAAGTAACTATAATTGTTAATTGATATATCGAAATGTCGATTTGAAGGCCACAGCAAGTGTTTTCTAACTCAAGCATCTTCTTAATATCATGTTAGAGCACTTGTTTGTACAACAAGAAAATAATTTTGCAAATGACCAATGACAAGTAAATCTACATGGTTCATTTTTAATGAAACAGCAGCTGTCGGTGTTGTCATCAAGTCTGGACTTCGATTTAACATGGGAAATGGCTCTGAAAAGTGTTGAAAAGTCGAACGATTTGATGATATTAATTTTCGTAAAAAATATTTTAATTTTTCAAAATTTTAAGAATCCACATCTAATTTACACCATATCTCAAATATGTTGTAGTACAGTATTCCTGATGGTATTTTAATTAAAAGTAAGGAAAGATTCTTGGTAGAACACATACTGGAAACCGGTATGTATCTTTGTTTGTAAGGATTTTATGAAGTTAGGAATTCCGCATAAGAATGGTTATTCAAAATCATTTTGATTGTTTGGAATATCAAAAATATTTAAAACTGACAATTGAATTTCATTCTTGGAAATGTAACTCTAAGTTGGATTGCCACTTGTAGAATTAAATTCAGGTTTCTATAAATTACAACTATGCCATTAAAATAATACCAGGTAAGCCTTTTACCTGCTATGTCAGTTGGGACCGGTGCATACTGATAGTGTAATCAATTTAATTCTTTTAACCCTTTTGAATCATTAAGGACAGACGTAGAAATGTTTTTAATTTGCCCCTGAATTGATTATACAAAATTTTAACTTGCCTCTGATACTTTTGATCATTATCTACAGGCACGTAGCATCGTTTTTGAAAAAGTTGACAAGCAAAAAAAAAAAAAGAGAAAGAAAAAAAGGAAATTGCCCAAACTCGAAAATCCTATTTCGTGGGGGGGGGGGGGGCAAGTTTTTCAAGGCCAACTTCCTATCACTTCCAATTTTTTTGGACACAATAGTACATTTCCTTGATATCAATGTACTGTGGGAAAAAGTGGGGGGACCAACCTTTCAATGGACATTAGTAGTAAAGGTAATGTCGGGAAAAAACGTGTTGCTACGTGCCTGATCTATGTGCCAAAAATAAAAAACCTTTACCTTTTCACTGCTGGACTCAATTGCTTATGAAAGAGATCTGTCTGTTATTAATTTTTAATTAAACAAATGATGTATAGATTCATTTGTACACAAAATATTTTCTTAATTTTTTTTTACATGCACATACTTTATTTTAACTTATTATAATCGTCTTGATTTTTGGTTCCAATGTGTATTTTTCATTTATTTAAAAAAATATTTTGTTTAATTATTTGTCACAAACAAAAAAAACTTGTGCTTAATCTTTTTCCCCTTGAACATCTAAATTATTAAAATGTTAATACAAAATGATCTGCGTTCTTGATAATCTTTTAAATAATGTGCAATCATTGACGAATTGCACATTATATTAAAGATAAGAATGAATTTGATAACTCGACAATTTCGTACATGTACTTCAAAAAACTTATCAATTCAACGGGCCCGTACATGTGGCAACGAGTTCCTTGTCAAGTTCTTTTTAAAAAAAGATTTAAAGAATAAATGAATAAAAGAATAAATGAGTAAAAGTAGTATTATATTTTGTCAAGTTATGCATAATTTTGTTAGACTTAAATTTAGGGTTGTTACAATATTACAAATTTATCATCAATTTAATTAACAGGATATTTTGCGATCACGTATCTTTTTTTTTAGTTGACATGTACATCGAAGAAACTTTCCGTTATCACTAACTAAATCACTGGCAGCAGGAAAATTCTTGAAAAAATTTAGGAAACCAAAAAATTTTTCAGCACGTATACATGTACATGATTTTTTTTTCTGTTTGAAAAAAAAATAGAAATTAAAAGGTTCATTCAATGGCATTTTTAAAACGGAATGGTTATATTTTCATCAATTAAGTCTGAATATTAAAATATTGTGTCAGCATGTTTAGCAGAAAATGAATGCATAAAAGTAAATGAAATATACTGTAAAGCTTACCATTAATTTCCAATTCCGGAAATTAAATATCCAAAAATATAGAGAAAGACTTTAAACGAACTGTTAGCCTTGGTTCATTGTAATACCATCCTATACTGGTAGGGGAGAACTCCATGTAAACTGGATAAAACGATGTAATGTCGGGTGACACGTGACGAGGGATTATTTCTGTGTTACCCGACAGAATGATCAGTGACCCTGAGGGAATATTTTACAACCTAAATGATGTATGGTGTTTCTCTTCCTGGAGCTCATTGAGTGATATTAAATTTATGTGTTTTTAAATGGAAAATTTGCATTTAGGAGTTATTGTAATATATAAATTCATGCAGAATCTTAGAAATGTTTATCTTTTTAAAAAAAAAAAAGACTCGACTAGTCCTTTTCAAAGTCGAATCAAAATGCAGAATACATTTTCCCCGTCTAAGGTCATATTCAACGTACAGTGTGTACATGTACTTTAACAATATTCCTTCTTACTGAATATTTTCAATATTTAATATAATACACGTGGATTCCTAATTTAAAATCAGTGTACCATCAAAAGTTTTAAGACAAAAAGAAAACATTGTACGATACCAGAGATTTTGAACAGATATGAAGTTAGGACAATCATTGTGTATTTAAAAAAAATAAAAATAATTTTTATATATATATATATATATATATATATATATATATATATATATATATATATATATATATATATATATATATATATATATATATATATATAAAGTACTTTAGTATATGGATTTATGGCACGTATTTCCTCAAATTCACAGAAAATGTAGCTATTATATCAGGTATAATTAAATACATATAGAACAAAAGTCCTTTAGTTATTAGAATTCTATGGCACGCCAAATTCACAAAAATAAGCTAATCATAGTTTCACAATCGGTAAACTAGGCTTATTGGTTGTAAACTATAGTTTACGGACTGTAAACTATAGTTAACAACGTTAATCTATATTTTACATCTGTAAATCATAGTTAACGCGATAATCTATATTTCACAACCGTAAACTATACTTAACACCAAAAACAATCATAAATTTGCGATCGCAAAACATAGATTATCTGATAAATACAGTTTCACGATTTGTAAACTATGGTTTACAACTCTTAACTATAGTTAACGATCGTAAATTATAGTTTACATACGTGAATCTATGTTTATCAACAAAATCTATTGTTAACGTTTTATTACAGACAGATAAACTAAGATTAGCATTCGTAAACTATAGTTAACAACCGTTAGATATAGTTTTACAGATGAAAACTATAATTAACGAATTGTAAACTATAGTTCACGGTTTGTAAACTATAGTTTACAGTCGATAAACCTAGTTTGTCAATTGTGAAACTAGGTTTAGCACGCCAAATTCACAAAAATAAGCTAATCATAGTTTCACAGTCGATAAACTAGGTTTATCGGCTGTAAACTATAGTTTACGGACTGTTAACTATAGTTAACAACGTTAATCAATATTCTACATCTGTAAACCATAGTTAACGCGATAATCTATATTTCACAACCGTAAACTAGAATTAACACCAAAAACAATCATTTGCAATCGCAAAACATAGTTTATCTGATAAATACAGTTTCACGATTTGTAAACTATGGTTTACAATTCTTAACTGTAGTTAACGATCGTAAATTATAGTTTACAGACGTGAATCTATGTTTATCAACAAATTCTATTGTTAACATTTTATTACAGACAGATAAACTTAGATTAGCATTCGTAAATGATAGTTAACAACCGTTAAATATAGTTTTACAGATGAAAACTATACTTAACGAATCGTTAACTATAATTAACGGTTTGTAAACTATAGTTTACAGTTGATAAACCTGGTTTATCAATTGTGAAACTAGGTTTAGCCCATTTTTGTGAATTTGGCGTGCCATAGAACTCCTATTACAATAGGAATACAAAACTTTTTAAAAGTTCATTACGATGTGTATGTCCTTAACTAATGTTAACTTGTAATTTTACCATTTCAATCTGTAATGTAGCTTACGCTTTATATCTCGGACTGGTGACGTATATTAGCGCCATTTTTTTTCGATTCCTAAAACATATGTGCCATGTTGTTGAGAAGACGGAAATCTCTAATGAAGGCAAGAGACTTCGAGATTTATTCTTAAAAAAAAAACAGGCATGTTCGGAAATTTCATATACTTTCTTACTATAATTGCGCTAGTTTACGTCACCAGTCCAACTCTGTTCTTTGATGGATTATGTAACACAAAAAACAAACAAAACAAAAGTAAAGGGAAGGAGGAGTCATAGAGAAGCATATAGGTTGTTTGCAGTTAGTATAAAGATTGTGTGATCTTGGGTTTGTGTACCCTTGGTTGTAACTTGTGCTTTCAAAATTAAAAGTTAATTTTGTTAAGTTATCACATACCTACATGCCCTAATTTTCCTCTATATGTTACCAGAAAGACATTTTGTGTGAAAAAGGTGAAAAAGAATCCGTGGTGTCTTTTTTTAAGCTCACAGCTGGGATATACCGAGTCGATATATAAAAGGTAGAAACGTTTGTTTTAAAATTGATAAAACGTCGTCCATATATCGAAATGTCGAGTTGAAGGCCACAGTAATTGTTTTCGTCTAATGTGTAATTTTTTTTATAAACTCTGCGTAGGATTTTCAAGAGATTGTTGGAAGACCCAAACTCCAGAAAACTACATAGATATTGTCAATCAGAAACTCAAGCATCTTCTTAATATCAACTTCAAAGTACTTGTTTTACAATCGGAATGTTTCTTAATTAAATAATTTTACAAATGACAAGATACGCATATTTACGAATTCCAATTCTATTAAAAAGACAGTCATCTATGGTGTAAAAAAACTTTCACATCAAATTTTTGTTGGGTATGGATGTATGACTTTTTAATGTTGAAAAGTCATGCATTTTGATATCATTGATTTCGGTAAAAAAAATTGTGATTTCGTATTTTTTTATAAAATCTCAATTAAAGCGTCTGAAGGGCAGTAAGAATTTTTTTTTCTTCTGTCTTCAATAATTCAGAACTGAAAAATAGATTACACGATCAATATGTATTGGCCACTCATGACAAAGCGGGTATCGTACCAACTTTGTATTTAATTGTGAGGCTTACTATTATTTCAATTGTATTTTTAGAGAAATTAGAATTTATTTCTGCAAACTCCCGTCTCATGCTCATAGTTTCCAGTCGTTAACGTCATAATTATCCTTATAAACAGATATTCAAAACAGGTTTGAGAAAATGTGAATGTTCCACCGAACCTTTTTCTTCACTGCTCATCAAAATATTGACAAAAGAGTCTTCATATCTGTTTCATATTAGGATATTTTACCAGAACGTTAAAACTTTAAGATAAACGCGATCTCATGAACATTTCTATCGACAATTAATTTCTCATATTTCTTGACCAAGATAATATCATGACTTGCAAGAAGGATATGGAGATAACGAACAGTATTCAATATCAAAGTCCAGAAAACAATACAAAATAGGAACTGAGCAAAAACGGACCTCCAAAATATCAGAGGTAGGATCAGGTGCCATGGAGGATTGAGCATC
The DNA here is from genome assembly GCF_032062105.1 of Saccostrea cuccullata. Lineage (NCBI taxonomy): Eukaryota > Metazoa > Mollusca > Bivalvia > Ostreida > Ostreidae > Saccostrea > Saccostrea cuccullata. The sequence goes on along the minus strand of NW_026932035.1, from coordinate 386,269 downwards.
CCCAGGCGACCGGTTACTCCCGCCGTGTGCTCCTGGTCATTTTCAGAAAATAACGGAAATATCAGTCGTCAATTCAGTGTTTAAATAATGAACAATTAATATGAAAAACGTTAGTCAGCATTTGACTCAATGATAAATTGTATTTGCTGACAAGGTCATTGTATCGACCATAGAAATTACGAAATGATGACTTTACACGAGACTGCTGATATTCTTGTTTCAACAACTTGTTTGTCAATAATTTACCTTGTTCTAGAAATTGTTCATATAGAGCATGCTCTTGCGTTTCGAATCAACTGAGATATATAAACTCCGTATGCAGGTAATGAAGGTATATTGCTGCACAAGTAAGGGAATTGACGATAGAAAAGTTAAAGTCATCATGTTTATCATAGAGCTTGGTGTTAGATTACCATTGCGTCTTTTTAAAGTAAAATATCCAAATATGAAACGGATGTGCCAGACTCTGTTTTATCTCTCAGTTGATTCGATATACAAGAGTCTGTTCTACTTATGAACAATTTCTGAAATGAGGCAAGCTACCTACAATGAAGCTGTGAAACAACGATATTAACATTTCACAAAGTCTACGGTTAGTATAATGACCTTGTCAGCATATTAAATCTCTCGAATTAAATTCAAAATTGAATGACATGTTTAAACTAATAATAAGGACATTATTTTACAGTAAATTGATTTACCTGCTTACAAATGATATCACGGAACGCACTTCTGATGTTGACGGAGGATGCTTACTCCTCTATGGCATCTGGTCGTCTGTCTGGGACCCGTGTTTGCCTTGCTTCTGATTGGTAGTTTCAATGGACTTGTATGATAAATTTTCGTTTTTTTATTATTATTATTATTCATTGTTGATGCTATATCTGTATATTTGAACTCGAAAAAAAAGCAGACCAAAGAGGCTTACATTTCCCTTTCACATCGGGACATTTTACTAGAAAAAAGACGTTAATGGTACCCCGACTACATAGCTTTATGAAAAATATGATGACGTTTTAAAAACATTTTTATCGTCAACTTCCCTTATTCATGTGGCAAAACGAGATGAACACCATTAAAGGAAGCCTACAGAACCAAACTTTGATTGTATGCATTGTAAATATCACTTTGTGAGTTTAAAATCAAAGCGTTTTCGTGGATCTTTTAGTATATTTCAAAGATCGGAATAAACTTAGTACTACTTAAATGTAAAGAAATGAAAATGAATTAAAGGATTTAAAAATATCAGGTTTAAGACAATGCAGAAATCAAACCTGCTGTGAACCATTGCAGAAAATATTATTCAACTATTCAAATTTATACATTAAATAAACATCAGGAAGAGAGTGTTTAGAAAGGAGTAACTGTCTGTACCTAAGATAAAGTGTTTATTGGCATATCTTTCATTCAAATTCAAAGTGCAAAGGTATTCACATTTGACTGCAAGTGAGCAAATGAATCTAGGTATATGTATTAAAATACAAAGTAAAAACTGGTATATAGCTGAAACGTATCAGACACAAAGTCCGAATTTGGATTTGAAGTAAAAAATATATTAATACTCTTAGAAATACACAGCATTGGATGACATTTTTCTATTAAAACTTTTATTTAAATGGGCAATGAATCATAAACCACAGTTTTAACATTCTCTTAACTTAAGGTATTTCCACCCTCCTGTGATGTCCTGTGAGGTTTTTTTTGCAAAAATTGTTATTAATGTAAATTCATTCCCAATAGAAAAATATCTTTTGGATGATTTTAATGCTTTTTCAAATAGATGTAGTGCAAATAATTGTAAAGTAAAAGAAATATAAAGATGTATTTTTTCCTTTTTTAATCAATTATTCTATCCTTAAAATGTTGATAAGGGCAATAACTCCTCATGTATTCAGGCATCTTCTTTATCGTCTATAATGTGTAAAATGCTTTCCTTGATATTCATAATTCTAGTTTTTTATAAAGTAGCACTTACTTTGGAACTTTTAGCTTCCGAATTATGTATTTTAACCAATTTTTACTCAAGGCTTATAATAATGTTAACTAAAAATGAATAATTTTTAATGCTGAAGTACTCTTCTGTTCAATATTGTTTAACATCTTAAAAAATATGGCAACCTATACATTTTTTGCTATCATTAGTTAATTCATACTCTATTCAGTGGAAATAAATGCAGTTTTTCTACTTTGAACCCATAAAATTGTGAGAAGGGATATACCATAAATAGAGAGAACTGGCCATATTCTGATATATCCTGACTTCATTCTAAATAAGGCAAAAATTAGAAACAAATGCTGATAATTTCCATATTTTCAAGTATTTATTCAGTAATATAGAAAAAAATTCTTAGCGATAAATGTATGTCCGGTAGAGGGCGTTATACAGACTCTGGTCTAACTCCCGAGACTGTTTATCTCGCAGAATGAGGAAAAAGGATGTGGCAAGAGTCAGCAACAGTACGGTTCTGTTGAGATTGCTGGTGTTAGCATTGTTTGTGTTGCTTGAGTTATCCGAAGGCGGAGCTGTAAACAACACATTGATACAAGTAAAATTTGTGGTATTATGATCATAATAATAAGTTATTTTTTTATCGAGGGAATTTTTTAAATTCGGGGAACAGATTGACATTTAAAAAAAAAAACTATCCTCCCTCTAGATAGTCATTTGTTTTTTATAAGGGAGACAAAATTTGAATACTAGTAAATATGAATTTGGGGTTTAATTACTGTATATAATCTTTCGGAATTCTTCTATAGGTGAGTATGAATTTTGTAAATGCGTAATTACGCGAAGATAAAGTTCTCGTGAATAAAGTGATTTCTGGTGTAACTGTCTGCAAATAGCTTAAATGTAAATTTTAGTTTTCCCCTTACAAAAAAACCCAGAGATTACTATTGCTTAATATACACTGTAGTTTTGAAACTTTACTTCAAAACTATTTTTATTTTAATATCAGAGTTTAAATCTCCTCGTACCAGTATTTAAATCTAATACTATTCTGACTAAGGTTAAGGCAAAATTTCAGTCAAACTGTTTAGAAGAACAGTTGACAAAAACCGAGCATTACCTTATAATCAATGAAAATAACATTGAATTATGGGGAAAAAGAGACATACCAACTTCTGTTTTATCTTATGCGTGCAGATGACATGAAATGCATATTATTCTTCCAAAAGAATATAAATTAAACAAAGAATTATACTATGTTTTGTATTATAGCGTTTCGTAATAATAGAATTTTGCAAAGTAATTGACTGTGCTTCTTTGATAATAAAACATTGAGGATTTAGGTTTTAATTTAATTGACACTACAGTGTATTCTGGTAACCGCTTTGTTTACGAGACATAATTTTCAATATAAAAATTCCTTTGGTCTGTCAATCACTTTAGAAACATATATTGGTGTCTTATCTATCGATTTTTACTGTTAAATAAAGGGTTACAAGTAGTTTCAAGGTTAATTTCCTATGCACATCTTGATAAACAAAATTTCAACTCTTTTTTTTTTAATTTCAAAATATAATTGGAGAATAATTCAATTTGCTTGTCATTTGGAAATTTTTATGCTAATTTTTGGATAAAAGAGAGTACATTTCAGTTAGGACAGAATCCTTTTTGAGGACCTGAATTCAAGGGTTAATAAGCCCTGAGAGAAACACTTCTTTTCGTTCGTGACAAGAGACTGGTACAGTTTTATAATTTATACTTATGGAGAGGCTGTCATGAACGGTTGACAGGTTAAGCTTACTCCTCCTAAGAATTTCCTCATCATCATCTCCTTTCTCTCTAATAGAAAATTAAATTTGAACTTACCTGTCTGGCAATTTGCTCCAGTGTAATTGTTAATACAGGTACAGGAGTTCGTTCCCAGGGTACAGTAACCCCCATTTGCAGCCGAGTTACATTGTGAATCTGCCGTACAAGGACATCCTACAAACATATACTCATTACTATGTATCGTATGCTGACTACCTTTGTACAGTAAAAGCTTTGTATATTAAAAAAACCCCAATATTTTAGCATTGCAAGACGCCTATGACACCTAGAGGTACTGTGAGTAATAAGCCCACTAAATGACACCCCGCTTCCCATATGGCTATAATAGAAAAGTCCATGTTTTGTACTGGGAGATCCGAAATAAGTGTCAGATCGAAAAGTAAAATGAGAGGTGCACAATGGTATATAATATGTAATAGATATGGTTATGTAGTAGAGAATCTGTGAAAGTATCATTACATTTTATTCAGTTTTGTAGGGGGAATTGCGCATAAGAGATGGGTATCTTTAAAATCGTATAGCGGGTTTTCTTGGTAGGTGTAAAATAACTCAGCTACACGGTGTTATAGAAAATGACCCTGCTCATTATTTGCTTTAGGAAACAAATATGTGTCCGATCATAAGGTAAAATAGGAGGGACACAATGGCATAGTATTACAATGATTCTGTGAAAGTCTCATTAACATTTAGTGGTACAAGAGGAGTTGCAGATAAGAGATGGGTTCCTAAAAGAGTAACAGACGGACAGACCTCCCGATCACTTTATGCCCTTTCGCTTTTCAAGTTGTTTATACTGTTGTTTAATGTGCAAGTGTATATTACCTTGTGCCAAAATGTCCCGAACAAATCCTGTAAAATGAAAAGAAAAGTTGCATTCATATATTGCGAAGACGTGTACATATCATCTCAAAAACATATCCGACATTATATGAAGAGTCAGATTGGTCTATAAAAGACAAGGATTAGATTTTGTTTTATAAGTTAATAAGCATCCATTTAGTATCTTTCAGACCTTACCTAAAAGCAGTAAAGCCAGTAAAAAGAGTTTCTTCATCTAAAAATGTAAAAGCAGTTTTGCTTAATGAAATCTATTTCTCAGAAGATAAATAAACTCTTTCTATTTTATCTACATCTCTCTCCAACTTCTTTTCTTTTTATAGCTATCTTTAAATCTAAATTTTTTTAAATTTCAGTTTTTTTTTAATAAGCCTGAATTTCATTTTAAGGGGAGGGGGAGGGGCAACAAGGGTGCTTCGTTCCAGAAAATTAACTTGAGAAAAACATTAACAAAATATTCTATATACAATAACACTGCAAGTTTTACTAAAAGCAAAATGTTTCACTCAAATGTGTTAAACATGAATCCAGTAATGAAATTGAATATAACTGCAAAGCTGTATAATGTATTTTGCAGCACGAAAACATTTAAGGAATGAAGCTTATTTCAACTTATGTAATACGATATAACATAACTTGGGGCAGTTTACGCTCTATAAACCGCGAAGCGTAAACTGCCCCAAGTTATATTATATCGTATTACATAAGTTGAAATAAGTTTCTTTCCTTATAATTTAATTTCAGTGTAGACAATGAGACATTTTTTCCTCCGGAAAAAGGCTTCAAATATAGCATATTTTAAAAGTAACGTCAAGCGGAGTAATACGTTTTTGACATAGCTCATTGTGACGTAGGCAAGTTATGTTATACAAAATATTATATGTTCCTCTGAATGATTCAGCCAATGAAATTGCTTGATACAAGTGAAATTAAATTATTTAAGGAATGAAGCTAATTTCAACTTATGTTATACGATATAACATAACTTGGGGCAGTTTACGCTTTATAAACCGCGAAGCGGTTTATAAAAAAGCGTAAACTGCCCCAAGTTATGTTATATCGTATAACATAAGTTGAAATTAGCTTCATTCCTTATAATTTAATTTCAATGTAGACAATGATACAATTTTTCCATTTTTTTCCTTCGGAAAAGGGCTTCAAATATAGCATATTTTAAAAGTTAACGTCCAGCGGAGTAATACGTTTTTGACGTAACTCATTGTGACGTAGGCAAGTTATGTTATACAAAATGGATAAAACAGTTTAACCAATCAAATGACGTGTTACAACTGAAATTAAATTATTACTGTACAATATGATCGGGTAAAATTAAATTGAAAAAAAAATATATTGTTTGATTATGAGAGACTGCGCACTGCGAAAATTGATTTGCAAGATCATTAAGGCTTAGAATATGTTGAAAACCTTTAGTCGATCTTCATTATCGGCCGCTGCAGCGGCCGATCTATTTGTGGTTGTGTTAGAAAGTGAACATGGGGAAATGAGACGTTATTTTTTTCATTTGTAGAGTAAACTAATTCTGAAATGATAACATGCATTATATCATGAGTAAAATATTTTTAAAACTTGCTTTAAATTAAGTATTAATTTGTTTTTATTATGTTTCAATTTCATTATCATTTCTCATCAGATAATTGATAATTTATGGTTATATAAAAAGAGTTAACAATAGGTCTCCCCACCCTGGGAGTTTGTAAGATTTGAAAGCAAATCGTCACGATTTCCCGGATAAAAATAACGTGATAAAAGTGCATTGTGAATAAAAATTGAAAAGTTTTTCTAGTAGTAAAAATTGTTCTGAATATGCGAGAGCTGCGAATGAAACAATGATAATTTTTTCTACATTTTGCACCGTGCCTTGCAGCATAGCCTCCTCTGCAGAATTAAACCATCGGCATTATCACGTGACAAAGATCCAGGGTATCAGCACGTGGTTCGTCTTGAGGCCTACATCTCCAATTTGATGACGATAAATTCTTATCATTTATCATTGACTTCATTAACAAATACACTAAAGTGCACTATTAAAAATTTCTATTTATTTAATTTTTAAAATTGTTTTAAATTATTATGCTTTGAAGATAGTCTGAAATTTAAGCTTTGAATAAGTTGTAGTTTCCTTGTATGACATCTTCGCTAACCAAGGGTTTCTGATACGCTACTCTCCTCATAGCGAAGATGCTTGCATGGATGTTTTTAAAATTGTGAAAGTACTTTTTGATTTGCAAAATTTTGTTTGCGGCTGATTTGATGCTTTGCATCAATTTTACTTGTACAAATTAATTTTGGGTATATAATGTACATAGACCAAGCTATAAATACAGGTAATGCTATTAATGCTATAGACCAGTCTAAAACACCGGTGATATTATAGACAAGTATGTAAAAACTGGTAATACTGTAGACAAGCCTATAAACACCAGCTCATTTACACTTCTAATACTTAGTAAGAAAAATAATAGTGATTGTCAGAATGTACGGAAACCCAATAGTGCAAACCAAAAATAAAACGAAATTATTGAATAAAGAAAAACGAAATTATATAAAGAAAACGAAATTTTTAAGTAATACGAAAATTATTAAATAAAGAAAAGGAAATTATTGAATAAAGAAAACGAAATTTTAATACGAAATTATTAGATAAAGAAAAACAAAATTATTAAATAATATTTCTTTATCTTTATCATTTCGTGTTTCTTGATTTAATAATTTCGTTTTCTTTATTCAAAAATTTCATTTTCTTTATTCAATAATTTCGTTTTTCCTTTATTTATTTTTGGTTTGCACCATTGGGTTTCCGTAAGAATGGTCAAATATATACTTAAATATCGACAAAGTAAAATAAAATTACAGAATTATAGGATTTAAGAATGTAACATCTTTACAGGGAAAAATCGTAAAAGATGCAAACTTTCAATTAAATTTATGTTATGATAAAAAGATGTCATTAAAATCTACTCTGAAGTGTCAATTGAAACGTTGGGTTTCATTCTTTGATGTTTTAAAAACACTAAACCTGAAAACACCAAGTCTTAGACTATGAGTCTATCTTTATGTGGTGCAGTCTCGTTTAAAGTCATCAGTTCGTAAGTTCTATTGTCGATACAATGACATTGTCAGCAAATACAATTTATCATTTAGTTAAATGCTGTCTGACTTTTTTCATACTGATTGTCAGGTTATTATATTTACAAACTGAATTGTTCACGGATTTTTTTTCTTTTGGTTTGATATTTTCCGTTCATTACAAGGAGCACTCGGTGGGTGTGACCGGTCGGCAGGGGATGCTCAATTCTCCATTGAACCTGATGTTTTTGAGGTGCGTGTTTGCTCTGTCCCTATTTTGTATTGTTTAATGAACTTTTGATCTTGAATACTGTTCGTATATTTCATTAAGGATGTACTAATTGATAAATTTACCTTTGTCTCAGAAAAGAGAAATTCAGTAGAAACATAAGCTTGGAAATTTGAATTTACTTCTGTGACTGCTGGTATTAATCAACTGGCACCAGTCGCTCGAAATTAACCTACTTAAAACTTGATGGATTATGTGAAATAAAAAATAATAAAAGTTCAATCTAAAAAATAATAAACTTTATCTATGGTTTTAAAATTGTGTATTTATTCATTTTGTTGTTGTTGTTGTTATTGTTTTTATCTTTTAAAAAGCATTCTACCAATGTTTTAAGAATAAATGCATTTAATCATACTTACCTGATGAGATGTGTGAAGTAAAATGCTAACACTTGTTGTTTTAGACCAAGGATCCTAACATACCACCAAAAAGATATGAAAGGAATCTGTAGGATGTGCTCTTAATTATAGACGCAACCGACTTATGAAAGGAATTGTAACCGTCTACCCCTGCCTGATGGATTTACTGGTCCATGATTTATTAACCACGATCAAGAAAACCAATGGATAAAAAATGAGCAAACGTGTACAACCAGTTGCTTCACCGTGTACAGCCAATAGATGTGTCAGTTGCTTCTACATGGCAATCAAAAGAATTTCTCATCTAATTGATCTTATCAGCTATTGCATTTTATCAGCAAGTCAAATGCTGACTGACTGTTCTCGTATTTATTGTTTGGCCATAAGATGCATATTGATTTGTCGAAGGATTTCCGCCCGTTTTTCCGATCATGAACGGAGCACAATCGAGATGCCATTGGTCGTTAGGGGACACTTGCTCCTCCATGGCACCTGAGCCCACAGCTGATGTTTTAGAAGTCCATATCCACTCTGCTCTCATATTGTATTGTTTTAATGTACCATTGAGCTTGATTACTGCTCGTTATCTCCATATTATACGGGGGTTGCCTGGTAAAATCGTGGACAAAGCGTTTTTCTCGGAAAATAATGGGCGCACTAAGCTGAAATTGTCAGATGTTTATTTTTCATATTTAGGTGCATCTTAATTGTTTTTATATAATCTAAACAAAAAAGAATTTATTATGCTTGAATGTGCCTAGGGTACGGTCTTACGGCTCACAATCACAACACCGGGGTTTTATTTGAGAATACGCGAGTATTTATTTCGAAATAAAAGTATTAAATAGATAAGAATGAAGTAAAAATTATCCGATTCTGAATTCACTATCTGTTATTTCGTGTTTTTGAAATATTCAAGCCATTTGCTTATTATTTGCCTGTTTCCTGAGTTTTCGAAATTGGGAAGTGATAAATACATCACACGAAAAAACGCTACATTTGATGACGTTACGACGCACCGGAGAGCAGATAAATACACCTCGAAAAAATCTGTTGTTCATCGAATTAAAAAAAAACAGACAACAAGAAGAAGGAATACAGAACTATATGTAACTTTCTTTGAAGAAGATAATGAATCATTAACCCCCTTCCCCGCAGTCACGTATTTTAACGCATATACCATTTCCTATTTTCTAACGCAAAATCATGCATATACTGTTTCCCCGCAATCACGCATTTTTCAAGCACTTTCAAAATACATTTAATCTTCAATTTAATGCCAATTCCCTACTCATTTATACTTGCTAAAATCTCATAAAGCTAGAAAAGTCATAATCTTATTAAAATATTATGTCATAATATGATTTACGCTAAACGTTAGAGAAACTTGTACCTTGCTATACAGTGCTTGCGGGGAAAAGGTAACGTCATATTTCTATGACGTGAAAATTAAGAGTATGTTGCATTCCGAAATTGTAAAGAGTTAAAGATAGCCTTCATATAATGTACATGTAAAATACGTGCAAAAAAAAAAAAAACAAGCACCAATCTGCCCTGAAATGTTTAAATGTATCAAATCTGAAGACTTTTCATCTTTTTCGAAAGTTTATGACTCGGAGCGAGACTCCATGATTTTGAAATGTATTTAAGAAATAAGGTATCATTTTTAAACATCTATCAGGATATAAACCGATAGATAATATAGCCCTTTAGATGTTTTAAAATGATACCTTATTACTCATATTTACATTTGTGACTTATTTATACTTTATATTTGCCTGATTGTGACTTTTAACGAGTGAAATCCGTTATTTTTCAAACCCAACGGCATCTATGTAATCCACTGAACGCGCGTTGACCCTTTATGACGTCACAGAGAAATTACGTCGAACGTTTATCTATACGAAATCTATGACCTCTTGACCCCGTACCTGTATTTATTACAGTTATAGATATTGCTTTCAGTAGTGTTATATAATGGAAAACATTTGCAAATGTAAATATTTTGAGAAAACTCATACAATTGAAATGTTTATTAGAAAAAAACATTTATAAAGCGTTTTTAACTTATTCGGGTTTAATTCTCAATTTCCTAATTTTCTAAGTCAAATTGAATTTGAATTATCAAATTGATACTTTACTCCTAAATTACATAACAATCCTTTCAAATAGAGATACTTGCAAAGACTTTTCCTTTATTCCTCACTAAAATAATAACAGCAGTCTTACATCATTTGCTTCATATAAGGATATTTTAAAAGAAAAAGACGTTAGTGGCAAACTGACCACAAAAATTTTATGATTAATAAGATAATGAAAATTTATAATTTTAACTATTCTATTGTCAACCCCCTTGTATAGCAATATACCCGTATCACCTGCATATATATGAGGTTCAAATCTTCCAATTGATTTAAGGAATCAAAATCTAGTTAGTATAGTATGCCAGGGCATCAACAATAGTGGGAAACATGAGATAATTTGCATAACGGGCAAGCCCTGTATGCATAAATTATCCCATGTTTCCCACTATTGTTGATGTCCCTGGCATACTATACCAACTAGACAGTGATTCCTTATATTTCCATTTCATTGTGAAATAAAATTATATATTTAGACTTTAAAAATGCAGACATAGATTTAAATTACACGAGGACTCCCATGCCAATTCCATTATTCTTCGGCCACTAACGTCCAATACAACGGCAGCCGCACGAGGCTTTCATGCATATTTGGCCTCCTTAGCGTCAGATTCAAAGACAGATACGCACGAGATTTGCATGCGTACTAAGCCTCCTTAGCTCCTGACCTATCGACCTGCCTAATATACATTCCGGTAGAATTATCAAGAAATTAACTCCGCTAATTTTAAAAGAGATATCACAGAGAGAAAAATTAGAAATGGAAATATTATAATATAAGCGAGAGCATGCTCTAGATCTTCGAACAAATCATGGCAACCTATTGATAAAAAAGTTGAAGAAACAAGAATATCAACAATCTCTGTAAAGTTATCAAAAATGACCCCGTCAAGTACAAGCTATCTTTAAGTCAAATGCTGACATTTTCACACAAAGTGATCGGTCATTAATTTGTTTACGGATTTTTCTGTTTGTCTGATCATGTTAACGCAGCGGGTGTGAACTGTGAACAGCAGATACATCATATCCTTGTAATGAACAAAAACTGACTTATATCATAAAAATTGGTAGGCTATTACATTTACATTGAATTGTCAACGGATTTTCTTATTTTGTCTTATTTCTTATTTTGGTGGTTGCCATATCATTCATGTAACCTAAGAATCAATGATACAATATTTGATGTAGTAATACTTTTTCTCCTCTGTAGATTCATTCTTTGTTATACATATTTATTACATGCATTAACAATAAAAGTTTCTTTTTGCTTACGGAATAAAGCATTGCACAAAATAAATGCTAAGGTTAGTGTAATTTTTCTGATGCAACCGTTACCGGTATTCCGAAGAAAACCAAATTGTTTGAATTCACAATACTTTTTTGTTGCTACGAGATAAACAGCACTGAAGGAAGTTTATTGAAATAAACATTAATATCGTTCAAAAATAGTGTGTCCTAATTATGTCCCTCTTTGGGATTTCAATATTCAGGCACTTACAGTGTAGTATTACTTGTATGAAGAATATGGAGAAAACGAACAGTATTCGAGATCAAAAGTCCATAAAACAATACAAAATAGGAGCTGAACAAACACGGACCTCGGAAAACATCAGCGGTTGGATCACATGCCATGGAGGAGTGAGCATCCACTCCCGTCGTGTGTTCAATGTCATGATCGGGAAATAACGGAAAAATCCGTCGTCAATTCAGTGTATAAATAATGGACTAACAACTAGTATGAAAATCGTCAGTCAGCATTTGACTCAATGATAAATTGTATTTGCTGAAAAATCATTGTATCGACCATAAAACTTACGAAATGATGACTTTAAACGATACTGCTGAGAGTCATGTTTCATCAACTTGTTTGTCAATAATTTACTTCGTTTTAGAAATTGCTCATACTTCGAGCATGCTCTTGCGTATCGAATCAACTGAGATATATAAACTCCGAATGATGAAGGTATATTGGTACATAAGTAAGGGAAGTTGACGATAGAAAATTTAAAGTCATCACGTTTATCACAGAGTTTGGATGTTAGATTATCATTAACGTCTTTTTATACAGTTTTAAAATTGATGTGGATGGAAAGGTGTATTACGCAAACATTCCAATACTAATATGCGTTTGAAAAATATGCACACACTAAGCAAAACACAACGCCGCATGACACATTTTTTGTTGTTGTTTGAACATCCTCTCGAGAATTGTTCACTTATAGGGATGCACATTTTAGACCTACACTCAGCAATCAGGGCCATTGGGCAGTAACGGGTCATTGAGTGCCCGCACCTACTTCGACAAGGGACCTTGTTTCTACGGTCTCAGCGGACTAAACACACGTTATCAGTGCGCCATGCAAGCGACTCCAATTCATTTTTAACGGGAAAATTATGTATGAACACACTTTTCAAACCTCTCATAACATTGTTCGAGTGATCTAGCTATATTTTGATATATGTGCATCCTGACATCATTCTGAATGCAGCAGAAATCAGGAAAAAAGGCTTACAGATATGTGTATTTCTTAAGCAAAGTGGAAGGATAACAATATGTTTTCTTCTTAGCGATACATGTATGACCGGTAGACGGCATTATACAGATTCTGGTCTAACTCCCGAGACTGTTTATTTCGAAGATAGATAAAAAAGGATGTGGCAAGAGTCAGCAGCAATACGGTTCTGTTGAGGTTGCTGGTAGCGCTAGCGCTAGTGCTGGTTGAGCTGCTTGCTGGTTGTGATGAAGATGAAGCTGTAAAAAGTAAAGCAATATGTCTAAAATTTGCATGTCAAACATAACAAGTTTCTATTATTGAACGTATTCGAGGAAAAAAAATCAAATAAGATAGGCTTATTTAAAAATTTTTTAACTCTTTTAAACAAGAGAGCCAACAATTTTAAAGCCAAGCTTGTTTCTTTAATAAGCTTCTGAAATTTTTATCCATTGTGAATATTTCCTTTAAATGTTTTATTTGACCTTCATTCAATAAGAATTTTCAAATCTTGATTATAACCAATGCTTTCTTTAGTAAACATTAATTATTACTTTGGTACATGTGTATTTTGATTTACATTTAAACTTTACTCTACTTTTTTTTTTTTGGGGGGGGGGGGGGGGGTTCAAAGCTTAAAATATCTTTAAACCACATATAAATTCATAGCTTTATACCCATTCTGACGTAGAATAGCGTAAAAAAAAACAGTAAAACTGTGCATATCACGATAAAAAAGTGAATTTTACTCTCAATTGAAAATGAATAATGAGAAAGAAGAGACATATAAGGTTATTTAGAATATACCATTTTTTAAAATATAAAATACATATGTCGATGACAGAACTTCATATTATTCTTAAGAATATAAATCTTAAGAAGAATTTTAAGAATATAATTTACACAAAGAAATAGTACAGGGTTTCATTACAACAGTATTTTGCAACGTAATTAGCTGTACTTTAAATTTGGACAATAATGCACCGAGTATTTAGAATTTTTATTTAATTAACACTCTTCTGGTTAACTACATTGTTTGCAAGACAGAATTTCAAATATAAAAATGTCTTTGGTATGACAATTACTTTATCAATTTAGAATCGTCTCTGTCTTATTATAATTTTTACTGTTGAATAAAAGGTTAATTCCCAATGCAACTATAAATAAATCATCAAAATGTAATTTCTTTTTAAAAAATTATAACCACTGGAAAATGAAATCTGCTCGTCATTTTGTAATTTTTACCTTAATTTTGGGGAAAAAAGAAGAGTAAATTTCAGTTAAGATAGAATTCTTTTACAGGCGGTTGCTTCAAAGGTTATTTAGCCCTCTAATAATATTTTTTTCTCGTTCGTGCAATCAGATTGGTTCAACTTTAAAACCGAATTCAGGAGAGGATGGTATGAGGCATAGACAGGGGAAACTTACTCACCTTAAGAATTTCCTCATAATCTTTTTTTCTGGAAAGTAAATTTGAACTTACCTGTCTGGCAATTTGCTCCAGTGTAATTGTTAATACAGGTACAGGAGTTCGTTCCCAGGGTACAGAAACCCCCATTTGCAGCCGAGTTACATTGTGAATCTGCCGTACAAGGACCTCCTCCTACAAGTATGTACTCATTACTATGTAGCAAATTCTGACGACCTTTGTCTCATTCATAAAAAAAAATTACCGAAATGATCACATTTTGGGGGCACTTTTATATACCGGGTATACACGATCTTCTAAAATGTTATCCTTAAGAGAAAAAGGCATTCCGGTAGAGAACATGTATTTCTTTAAGGAATAACTGTCTTGTTTTTCGATTTCATGATGTGATCAATCGATTGGCTTGCGTGATAATTTGCATAAACGCCATTCGATTGATCATTGTCATGAAATTAAAAAAAATTGACAGTTATTCCTAATATTTACATGTGTTGATTCCACCAATCCACGTGCTACAAGCCCTGCTTCTTGCCTTATTTGTCCCGCCCTGCACGTTCTTTTTTTAGCTGCGCCTATCGATGATTCAGTTCATGATGGAGAAATATTTAGTACATTGACTATTTGTAAATTTATCTCGAACAAAGACATTGGAAATGTAAATATTAAGCAATACTCTCAGAATGCTTGTTTGAAATAGTGGATATTTTTATTTTTATATTATTATGCTGTTGTTTATTGCTAGCGCTCTCGAGCGCTAGCAACTACGTTAGTCCAAATTCCTTGAATACGCATGCTCGGCTTCACGGTCGTGCATTCTGGGAAAACTGGGAAAACTACTATAGGTAGACCGTACGATAACAATTTCGTTGTATCATTAAATATCTATGTTTATTTATTGAGTTGTTTACATTTTAAAGATATCTACAAATTTGTAATACATGTTCTTCAAATTTTAGCCCGAGTCATTATCTGATTGTTCTAAACAAAGACAAGGGAGGTTTTTTTTACGTCTAAGCACAACCCAAGATAGACTTTAATTTCTGATTGGTCAATTCAGCCAATCTTACAAATTCCAGAAGCAAGAATTTACACTAAAAATAACGAATAAATCCCTTATTTATAAGTAAAATTCTGATGTGTATGGCTTTTAACCTAACATTTCTTGACAAAGATGACCCAAAGGACCAAGCTACTTCACATCTTCACATTCTGAACTTTCTGCACTTTGAGTTATTTTCTATATTCCTTTTAACTCCCCTGTATTTTCTTTGCTATTATTGCCCAGAAATTTTATTCTTAAACCAGCTCATACAATGCCTCAATCGGCATCTTCTCCATATTATATAGAGTCTCCCCACTCTCCAGTTAGAATGATCTAACTGTGTCTCGGTACAAGCCCTCACCACAGTTGTTAAACCGGGTCCGTAGGACAATAATCATTTTAACGATAGAATGTTCTATCTATCCACTCTCTAGTAAAGGTCATAATGTTCCGTTGCGCCAAATCTCCAATAGGTCAACACCCACCCGCCGCCCACTTCACAAAACAATTATAACATCATCACTCTCCAGCCTCGATAAAAATTAAAGAATTCAGCAAAATTAATCACTTGATCATGGATTCTCTTTTCTGTGTTTAAAAATTGCTACGGCGCTAGCTCACCTATCCTTTTAAAAAGATAAACTTGTTGTATCTTACCTTGTGCCAAAATGTCCTGAACAAATCCTGTAAAATAATAAGAAAGGTTGCATGCATTCATAGATTGTGGAGACATGTATATCATCTCCAAACATATCTGACATCATATGAAAAGTCAGATTGGTCTATAAAAGTCAAGGATTAGATTTTGTTTTATAAGTTATCTTTCAGACCCTTACCTAAAATCAGTAAAGCCAGCAAGAAGAGTTTCTTCATCTAGAAATGTAAAAACAAGTATTGCTTAATGAAGCTTATTTCTCAGAAGATGATAATTGAACTCTTTCAATTTTCTCTACATCTTTCTACAACTTCTTCTAAAATGTAAACACAAATCTTGATTAATGAAGTTTATTTTTAAGAAGATGATAGATGAACTCTATCAATTTTTTTTTTAAATCTTTCCCCAACTTCTTTTTTTTTTAAACCTAACTTCAACTTTCTGTTCATAATCTTGAAGTTCCTATTTAGGGGGTGAGGAGGGGACTGAAGGGGATGCTTCATAGAACACGAACTTGATGCAAATGTATTACAATAGGAAAACATTATAAACGCAATAAACTGATAGCTAAAAGCAAAATGTTTCATACAAATGTACTGAAAGGGGATCCAGAAATGAAATTGAATAAAGCTGCAAAGCTATATAATGTTATAATTATTTGCAGCAAGCAGATATTATTGTACAATATAATCGGGGAAAATATATTTTTAAAAAAAATCATTTCTTCCATTGTAAGAAACTAAAGATTAGTTTATAAATGCCGTTTACAGTGTAGACCAGTCTAAACATCGGTGATATTATAAACTCTGAGCAAATCATTTCGGTTATGATGAAAGAGGAAGGCATAAAACTACTGTGTAAAATCTCGTAATACTATAGACCAGCCTATAAACAACACCAGTCTATATACACCGGTAATACTGAGTAAGAAATTGGATACAAAAAATCCACTTTTGTATGAGGAGGATCCCATCTTAAAACAAATTCGGATTGATAATAAAGGGATTTAATGATTTTGTGTCTTTTAATCACTGAACTTAAAAACATCAGGCTCCGAGGTTATAAAACTTTTACCGTACTCATAATTATTATCATTTGTTTATATCTTAAATTAAGCCATATTTATAAATGTTAAATGTAGAAAATATTCATTACTAAAATATAGAGGGATGAAAGCAGATTTTGAATATAATGACTTAAATACCATTGTCAGACAATAGATGTCTGAATTGCTGAATTGCCAATATGCAAAACAGCATAAACCTAAGATGTGATTAATGTTTTTATTATATCAAAAATGTACTAAATGATAAATTTGCCTTTGTCTCAGAAAAAAGAAATGCAGTGGGAACATAACCTGGATAAAGAGAACTTACTTCTGTGATTTCTGGAATTAGTCAGCTGGCACCAGTCAGCTGGCACCTTCTTAATAATTAAGTTGGACTGCATGAAAACAAATGAAAAAGAATTAAAAAAAATAAATAAAACACTTTAATAAAATGTCTTTCTTTCTTTTTTTTTTAAAAAATATGTATTCATGATTTTTTATTTCTTTATTTATTTTTTGCTATTTAAAAAACATATGAAACGCGTGGTATATTGTGAAACAGATAGCATGAACATTAAAAGCATTCGATCATATATACCTGATGAACTTGAAGCAAAATTCTCACTAAGAACAAGAATCCTACCGTAAAACACACACCAAAGGTCAGGAGTTGCTATGGTGTGCTCTGAGAAGAAATTCTATCGACTTATATAGGCACGTATAACTCTCTGTCCCCGCTTGATGAATCTATGATCCATAATATAAAAACTTCGATTTGGTACCGTACACTTGTATAACTTGGCACCGTATATGATTTACACTATGACCCCTGGGTAGAGGCCTCTGCTGCTGGACTGATAGTCCCCGAGGGTCTCCAATACCCAGTGGCTTTTTACTTCAGTGCTACAAAATGTAGCTTGAAAACTCGGATATATATTTAATTTATATGGTAAAATTTAGAAATTTATTTCAAAGTTAAGAATTATCTCCCTCGTGCACAGCTCTGATGTTTTGAGGTATTTTGGCTCTAATCTTTGTCATAAGCTTCTTAAATTCTAGCTCCTTAAATTTTTTAATTGATTTTTTCGGATTTTCAACGCCTGTCTGTAATTTGTGAGCACAAGTTAGTAACCTAGTCAAAAAAAAAAAGAACGCAGATTCTTGGAAATGGAACAAAAAGGTAATATGGTTGAATAAAATTGTTGAATTTCAAACTTGTATAGAATTTATGGATTCATTTATTGGCTATAAATGACAATTTTCTATTACCGTTTTCTTTTTATTTCCCTGAAAACTATTTTCTCATTAAATACTTTTTTCAAATTATTTTCAAAATCATTTACAGAAATTTTCCTGCAAGTTTTTCATCCCCTTAATATGCATGTTGTTAAAGAAGCTTGAAATAGCCTGATTTAAAACATTTTGTTTTTTGTAATCTGTATTAATATAGCCCAAAACCTAGTTGCATGACTGATATTGTCATTATCTGCAAATTAGAATGGTTTCTATGGGTGTTTCTAAAAAATATTTTGTGCCTTTTCAAATGTTATTTAATACTATTGGCAACGAATTTGTAAATCATGAAACATATGGAAATAACGAACTGTATTCAAGATCAAAAGTCCTTAAAACAATACAAAATAGGAGCAGAGTAAACATGGACCTGCAAAACATCAGAAGTGGGGTCATGGAGGAGTGAGCATCCCCTGCCGAACGGTAGTATATAAATAATGGACTAATAATTAGTATGAAAAACGTCAGCTAGCAGTTAAATAACGTTTCTTTTAAACTTTTTTTTTTATTTCAACACTGTTACACATTTGATAGAGTAGGTGTTGTGTGGGGTTAGAAAACTTTTCTGGTCTTGCTATGAGACCTTAACGATAAATATACGTCCGGTAGAGGGTATTATACAGACCCTGATCTACCTCCTGAGACTGTTTATCACGTATAAAGAATAAAGGACTTTGCAAAAGTCAGCAAAACTATATGGTTCTATTAGCATTGCTGACGTTATAAGTGTTTCTTGAGAAATCTGAAGATTGAGCTGTAAAAGAAAGTCAAAATAAATAAAATATTTCTAAAAAGCTAAAGATAACGAACAGTGATCAAGTTAAAAAAGAATCCACAAACGATACAGTTTTGTAAACAGGGTATCTGCCACCGATTTAATAATTAATGAAACAAAGTTATTTTTTATCAATATATCCAAGTAAACACGAAACATAACATACACACACATGTCTGCAACTAATTGAATGTTTTGCTTACTAAAAGATAATGGTTAACTAACAACTAAACTATACACGAACAGAATGATTCAGCTTCTCCAATTCATCCAACGCCCTTTGTTAATAAAGTTTAATCCACAATCACCTGCATATGGTAGTTAAGAGTAACAAGTACTTCTTATTTCTTATAGTTACCCCACGTTCACACAGAGCTGCGACTTTATGACGATCAACCCGATCAATCCACGATCTGAAAAAAAATTCAGGTCGTGGCGGATCGGAACCGATCGGAGTCTTAATCGAGCAATTTGGCAAATTATTGTCTTCATTTCGATCATACTATAATGCCCCTACGTCAAATGCACTGCTAACACGCTTCTACTACGATGTTACTTAGATCGTTGCGACCAGCGGCCATGTTTACTGCGTTTACGATACGCTGCCGCTACGACATTCAAGATCATACAACGACGCTACGCAGACCAAGATGAATGTACGACGATATCGCTATCATATTACGATTGTATTACGCTTCTAGTACGATTTGACGATGATATATATATATATATATATATATATATATATATATATATATATATATATATATATATATATATATATATATATATATATATATATATATATATATATATATATATATATATATATAACGGAAAAACAGATATTTCACGGCCTTTACCACGTGGATTATGGGGCATTTTCAATTATAACTGTAACAAGATGTGAAAAGTTCGAAGTCTCAACTGCAAATGATCGTCAAGTATAGTGTCACTCTTTACATGTAGTTGAAAGATGAAGATCGATTGGTCAAATTCCAGCGCTATAAAGTCTGCTGCCTGATATGTCGTGGTATGATATCGGCGTAAAGTCATTGTAGGTCTTCGCGGGATCGTCAAGAACGTTGAGAGATCGTAGTGGGAACGTACTGGGAGCGTTGTAGGAGCGTACTTGATAAGTTCCTACGCTTTTACTGCACGTTTACTACGATCACGAAGATTTCTCTACGATGTTTCCACGCTGCTTGTACGATTTCGACGCTTTTACTGTGCTTTTTTTTACGACGTTACCCCGATTCTTGTTGGCCACGATCCCGCTACGCTTGTTTTGAACGTTTTCAAAATAAGCATGGCAAGAGCGTAGAACTCTCCGATTATGAAGACCCTACCGCTTATAAATAGTTTATTATTTGAACCATACATGTGAATTGTACATGTACCACTCATTCTTTCATGCATTCTTGTTTATATGTAAAAATCTTGTATTTTTTGTATTCATATACCCCAGTTGGGGTCTTTGTCTTAAATAAAAACTTGAAGCTTGAAGACTCCACTTCGTTTCTCCTGCGATTTGTCACGATCGACCGCGTTTTCTGCCACGCTTTGATCGTAGTAGAAGCGGCGTCTATGTGTGAACGGGAGGTAAGAAAAGGGATGTTGTAGGACTTTCAATGATCTTGTTTAAAACAACATTTCGTCAATTCTTTTGACAATAGAATGATTTTTCTTGTGTTTCTTTTGAAAAAATAGCATACACCGGTATTTTCAATTACATTTAAGCCATTGTTTACCACGGGTTATTCTGTTTATCTGATTAATAGAGTGTGTGCATTGAGCGAGCAGAAAGAGAAGGGATGTTTACTAATATCATGAAATATGTGGAAATTGCGAACAGTATTCGAACTCAAAAGTCCTTAAATATTACAAAATAGGGACAGAGCAAACACAGACCTCTAAAACATCAGATTTTGGGCTCAGGTGCCATAAAGTAGTGACCCTGCCGACCGGTCACATCCGCCATGTGCTCCTTGTTATGTTCGGAAAAAATGGGAAAAACGTTGATAATTCAGTGTGTAAATTATGACCTAGCAATCCGTATTAAAAAAGGCAGAGAGCAGTTGACTTAATGATAGATTGCATTTGCTGACAAGGTCATATTGTATCAACCATTGACCTGAGGAAATGATGGCTGGTATTTTTGCTTTATCAACTTTGTTTTTTTTTCAATAATTACTTCGTTTTGAAAAAAAAATCATGCGTAAAACATGCATTTCCGTATGGAACCAGCTGAGAGATATAAACTCTGTATGCAGGTGGCAATTGTATATACATATATAAGACAAGCTGATGATCGAAAAGTTAAAGTCATCACGTTATCAGAAAGCTTTGTTGTAAGATAACCATTAACGTATTTTTTTTAGTAAAATATCTATACATGAAGGATGTTTCCGACTCTGTGATATCTTTTATTTCAAGCTCATCGGGATACTAGTATATTGAGTCGACATAGGAATTGAAATAGCCATTGTTACATTGACAGTACGTTGTTGATATAACTAAATGCCGAGTTGAAGGCCACAGCAAGTGTTTTTTTTTTCTTCTTTTCAACGTAAGAATTTAAAACAAATTCTACTTCATATGAATACAAAAATAGATCTGCTAATAACGGGGCGCAATAGGTACCAATGGGAATTCCAACAGATTGTTGGAACTCCTGGTCTCCAAAAACTACATAGATCTTGTCAATCCGAAACTCGAACATCTTTTTAATATCATCTTCAGAGAACCTGTGTGTACAATCAGATTGTTTTCAAAAAAATCTGCAAATAACCAATGGCAAGGTAAATTAATTTTTGAGCTCCATTTTTAACTCGTTTTTGAAAAGCAGCTGCCAATGATGTCAGAAATCAGAAATCCTGGGCTTTAATTTATCGTGTAGTTGTACATGACGTTGAAAATTCGTATGCTTTTATATTGCTGATTTTAGTAAAATTTTGCTATTTCAAATGTCCCAAAGTTCCTTGGAATTTCTTAGAATCCACATCTGATTTACAACACTTCTCGAATATACAGTATTGTTTTCACAGTACTCTTGAAGTTTCTTCTTCACTACTGTTGATATCTTAGTGAGGAGTAAAGAAAGAGATTTTGTAGAGCATTTACTGGAACCTATGTATCTTTGTTTGCAAGGGTTTTGATTAAGATTTGGAATCCAATATAGATATGGTAATTCAAATTCATTTTGGTTGTTGAGAATATTAAAAACATACAACACAGACTTATGATTTTTAAGAGTCTCCTTTATAGAAAGTGGGCAATGAGTATTAGATTACCATGAATAGAATTAAATCCAAATTCCTCTAAAATACATTTATTGAAATAATCCTCACAAAGACAATGTTTTTGGGACCAATACTTACTGATCGTGTAATCTATCTGATTCTTCTCTAAATACTAAATTATTGGATACAGAAGGGAACATGGTATTCATATTGCACCTCAATCGCTAAATGTGAGTTTTTAACATATATCCGATACATTTAACCCATTTTGACAATGTACTAAGGTCTTTTTTTCATGTCTGACCGATCGCCTGACGAAATCTTCAACAGAATCCATAATATTTAAGAAATTACGAACCCAGTTGAAGAATCTGGTTCCTATTTAGGACCTTTTATATTAGTGATCTAAGGTCCTTTAACCTATGTATATGTCACCAGTAATAAGTATCGCGCAGGACTATAGTTATAAGGTGAAGAAGAAAATGAACACGAAGGAGGGTTATGTTTTAGATATTCGATTTCCAAGACCGGATAGGCAGGGATGTTTACTAATATCCGCATTGTGTCCAACTTGTATTCTACACTGGGTTCCTTAAATGAGTCACTCTTCGTTTTCTTAACCTATCTGACAACATGGTCCCGTGTATCCTACAATGAAGCACATTGAAGTGGTAAAATTTTCCGTTTGAATGAAACGTTCTGAGTCATGTTTTGAACGTCAATTATAACATTAAGACACGCCCATTTCTATAGAAACGGAAAAGAAATATTCGTCGTAATGTTTAAGGACACCCCACTCTTCGTGAAAAGCAACATGAGTTACACCGAAATGGAGATTTTTATATTATAAGAGAGAAAGTTTGAGAGTTCCTGCTCCTGTAAAACAAATGTTGCAACGAATTTGTCCATAATTATGAATTTATCATCTTCATTGGAGTTACCATAACACAGGTATCGGTCGAACACGTGCTTACTCGTTGTTCATATGTTTATATGTAGCCCGCCAATTTGATTGGCTATTATATTTATAGAATACCTGTTCCACAGGTATTCGAATGAACAATCTGACTGAGTTTTCCTTTCTAAAGAAATTGGCGTGTCATTGTATGACAATCATCGTTCTAAAGATAGCCCAAAACGTTCCAGTCAAACAGAAAATTTTACCACTTCAATGCGCTTCATTGTAACAGACAGGTACATCTTGTGGGATTACAGAAGCCACCACTTACAGCCGAATTACTTTTACAAGGAGCACATTTTTACAAGAAGCACACGGCGGGTGTGACCGGTCAGCAGTGGATGCTCACTCCTCCATGGCATCTGATCCCACCTCTGATGTTCTGGAGGTGCGTTTGCTCTGCTTATATTTTGTATTGTTTTGTGGACTTTTGGTCTTGAATACTTTCGTTATCCCCATATTTTGATTGGGAGCCCCCCTCCCAACAAATACCACCTGAAACACAAATGACCGAATAATTCGGATTCTCGGGTGTAAAATGTAAAATCCTAAAATGAATTCCAATAACTTGCATTGAAATAGCATATGATATTTTTTTAAAAAAAACTAAAAATGGTTTAAAATGCAAGATGAAATACTTCATTTACAATCAAATATCAACAAAATGAAAATGACGTTTACTAAGTTTCCATTTTTTCTATAATTTTCAGTATTTCAGTATCTTATATACTAGATTATGTATAATAATTGATAATAGATATAATCAATATAAAAGTTTTATTTTACATCACATAATAGTTTCATACTTTTGAAGAAAGGGTTAAGACATACTTCACAGGAGAAAAACTTAAATTAATGAGAACGTCACAAGGTATCCCTTCATCAATTATAATTTAGACATGTGTAAATATGAAGGATAATACCTGGTTAATTGATTACAGACGTGGTGGGGAATCTTATAGTAGACTGTGTTTAGTATTGACCAAGACCCTAAAGAGCGACCACTTAAGGGGGGTAACAGCTGGGAGTCAGACGCGTAAAGAAATGTTAAGTTATCAATCGATGAAATATGATAAAAAGATGTCATAAAAATAGGAGTGCAGAATTTTTATTAATTTTAGGTGTCGTTTAAAGGCTGCACTTAAAACCACCAGCCTTTGATTATTACGGTTTTAAGGTTAGTAATTGTTTTTGTAGGTGATTATTGTTTTATAGCATATGAATACATAGAGAACTTAATTATCTTTTATATGTTGAAGAAAAAAGAGCCAAATTTTGAAAGAAAAGAAAAAAAAAGAACATTGTCTAACGATGATTGATAATCTTTCAAAAACTTTAATTAATTTAATATTCACCATATTAAATAAATCAATTTTAAAATTTATGTAAAGGTCTCATGTTAATCTTAGATATAGATATGTAATTGATTATTTTACCCTTGTCTCAGAAAAGAGAAATGCAGTGGTGACAAAGGCAGGGTAATATGAATCTACTTCTGTGGCTGCTGGTATTAGTCAGCTGGGACCAGTCGCTTGGAAGTAATCCTCTCAACATTTACGATGGACTAGGTATAATAAACAACAATAAAACTCTATCAATTATCAAAAGAAAATATATATATTTTTTAATTTCTCCCTTTGAAGAAGTATCTTTTCTTATGTACATGTATATATTTGACATGTAAAACAGGATTGATTTTACATTTAAAACACTACATCTTCATAAATATATATGCCTACGCATATATATTTTGATAAATGTAATGACCTGAAATAACTTTTTCTATCGTAACTTACTTATTTGTGGCAATATATTCTAATTACCTGCATATGGGGTTTAAGTCTCCTAACGCAAGAACATGGGCTACTTACGAATAATTTCTAAAAGGAATCAGGGCTATTGATGGACAAGTTGAAGAAACAGGAATATCAACAGTTTAAATGACCATTAATTTGTAAGTTTAATTGATGGCCGTTAAAATTACCTTGTCAGCAAAAACAGTCTATCATAAAGTCTAATGAAGTTTTTTGTACTAATTGTCAGATCATTTACAGACTGTGAGTTAATTACAAATTGTATTAACACGCTGAGTTGTCTACTAATTTTTCTGTTTTCCCGATTATGACGAGGAAAACACGGTGTGTGTGACCGATCAAGAGGATATGCTTACTCCTTCCTGGCACATGATCCCACCTCTGGTGTTTTCGAGATATGTCTTTGATTTGCTTTCGATATTTATTTTATGAATCGGCTTTTGAGCTCGATTACGTTTGCTAGATACATGTTTCCTTTTTAAATGCCTGATAACAAGAAAAACTAACACACTCTGGTTGTGTTATATTCGAATTATTATATTATTCACAGACAGATGTACTTTAACATGAATCTCCATGTACTTATGTAGGAAACTGTAAGCCTGTCTGTCCCTGCTTGATGGATGGTATTAACTATGATCATGGAGAGCAGTGGTCAAAGCGTGGACAACCGTGTACAACCTATGAATGTGTCAATGGTTTCTATCGGCCTGTCAAAGAAGGTTCTCCTCTTCATATCTTTTGATTTCTGGTCTTCAGTCATCCAAATTTTGTACTAGATATTCATAATTTCACAAACACTAGTCTGTAAATTATTCGATAGATATTGTAAACATGTGTCATTGAACACATTATGAAAGGGCAACTCGAATAGGATGGGTTGGGAAGGTGCTTTCCAGTTTGTTTTTTTTTATAGGGGTTGCATATAAGACATAATGAAATGTCAATATTGTTCTAAATTGTTTTCTATACTTCCTGAATTCATATCTTATGATACATGTATTTATCAAGAATATAGGCTTTTGCTTGCCTGAATTAGAAGAAAAAATGTGTTCTCTGCACACAGTTAAAATCTTTTTTTCTTGATTAAATGATAATCTGATTGGATTAAATTATATTATGCTATATCTAAAGCACTAAGTATATCTATTTCAAAAACAATATATTTATATACATGTGTCTATGTTTTGTTATGCATTTAGCAAACAATCTTGTTTAATCATTTTAATAATGAAACAAACACAGTAATAATTTTTAACTTCTTTATGAAATCTACAGTTAGATGACTCAATGTAAAAGCATAAAACTTGCACGTTAATTGATTAACGTTGTCTATTCATCAGGTTGTGATTTCAAAGGGACATGCAAGAATTCAGGAACTACGTGGACAGAGCGCTGCTTTACCTATAGATGTAACACCACGGATGAAATTTCTCACTATTCTTTGGTGGAGGGAGGTAAGGTTAAAGTGAATATTTAAGTACATTGATCAATATAACAGCTTCAAAAAGTTATTTTATATACTTATAATCAACTTTATTGGTTAATGCATATAAAGTTTTCACATTTGTGAACAAAACTATTTTCAACATGTAAAATTATTCTGCGCTATATCATGCATTTTTTATGCTTATAATGACCACAGTAATAATTGATTAATTAGTTTAAATTAAATTTTCTCATAATTAAATTTTCAGGGTGTTTAGATTCAAATGGTAACTGCCGAGCCATTGGGGAAAGATTTTCCCAAAATTGTGATACAGTTGAGTGCCAAATAGTGAATGGTTCATGCTTCCATTTAGTTACGATAGCAAAGGGTTAGTATTCTAAAAATGTTGTGAAGTATTTGGATCTTCATGAATTAATGCTCAATCGTACATACTAAGTAAGCATTTGTTAAATTAATAGACATTCTCTGTAACCACTTAAACTTAATTGCCACGCATGGTCACCGATTTTGATGAAACTTCACTCATGCTTAGTACTTGACACCAGAAACAAATATCAAACAAAATTTCGTTGCTAAGTGTCTCGGTTGCTATGGCAACAGCGGGAAAAGTTTGAAAAATCGAGATTTTCAGCCATTTTAAATTTTGACTGTGGCTTAATAAAAACTAGAAAAAGCAAACAAACCATTCTAACAAAAACATGACACTTTGATGTCACTTATACTGTAAAGAAACTGTTTAGAATATATCTCTAAGTAAGTGGTAACCAAGGGTACATTTGGAATACATTTAAAATGCTGAAATATGCTGAAAAACACTCCGTATTCACTAATGGTAGGTGATACATGCTCAAACTCAATCAACGACTTAAGAAAAACAATTAAAATGTTTGACCTTAAGTATATAAGTATAAGCAATATTATTCTATGAATAACTTTTATGGTTGCCATGGTAACACAGTGTAACCATGCAAAACCAGTAACTAAGATTGGGTTAATGCTACTGTCTTGAGGAAAAACATGAAAATTCAAGACTGGCAAATATGCATCCTTAGGACCTTGCAACACTAAAACCATAAGAAAAATTGGGTAAAATTGCTACTTTGCAGTGTTACCATGGAAACAAAGTACCAGTGCTTAAAAGTGAATTATTTTTCAATGCATTAAGAATTAAATTGCCATATAATCAAGAAACAAATTAAAGGACTCAGCTTGAATAGTACTTATCTGTTAGATCTGAAGTTGAATATCATATATTGATAAAATTTGATGAAGAAAACAACACTGTTGCTATGGTTACCACGAAGGGAAAATGTTCGATATTGTGAACTTTATATCAATATTAAACCCTGTGTGTCAACTTCTTGCATCCACTTAGAGATTGGATGATAGTCAAAATTAAAAGTCAGGTTAGCTGTTAAAATATTCATAAAAGTTTTGTAATTTTTTTCAGGTTTTTAAACATATATTTTCTGTTTTTATCCATAGCAACGCTCTATTTAAAGAATCTAATCTGAATTTTTTCAAATGGAAAAACTAGGAGCACACCGATATCTTTAAAAATTGATCATTAGTTATGAGGAAATGTGCTTTTTTTAAAAGATAGGATCAGATTTAAACATACAGAGTGTTACTTTGAAGGCTCTCTGTGGTATAAAAACCTTGGCAACCACTGCCAACCAAAATGAAATATCATATTTTGTTCTTGGTATATGTTTCAAGGCTCTTTTTTCTATTATTTGGTCACATTTCATCCTATAATTGCTTTTTATTTTTACGTGTATGACTTTATTAAATTCAATGAATATTTTTTTTTTACTTTTGAATACTTTGTTACCATAGTAACGTATTTAATAGTTGATTTACCAAACATGTTTATTATGCATGTGAGACATCTGTTTTTTTGGAACAGTCATTGCCAATTGTTTGCTTTGCCGCAAATGTTAATTATGGGGCTCTAAACATGGTTAAAAATGTCATTTTTTAAACTTTCAGACATGTTGCCATGGTAACTATAAAACATAGCAACTAATTTTTGCCTGATTTCAGTTTAGGGTATCAATGACTTTTATCATAGAGAGTTTGTTCTGAGTCACTTACAACTCCTATATAAAATTTTAAATCATTACAGAGAATGGCTCTTAAAATTTGTAATTAGGGAAATTGACCTCTAGTCATGCACTCTAGATTTTGACGTTTTGAAAAATTGCAAAAGATGAGGGTTTTTTAGAGTGAGTGAACGTTTTTTAACAGGATGCACGTTTGAGGGAGAATGTAGGTCACTTAACTCTTTCTGGCATGACGGCTGTTCCGTTTACCAATGCGCCCAGGTCTCGGATAGCGTGACGTATCAGAAATTATCCAATGGTAAGCAGATGGAAGTTTATCTGCAGTTTTCTATGAAATTTCGTTTAATATCCATATATACATGTATTAAAACAGTTCTTGATGTGATGTGTTTTAATATTGTATCGAGAAATAACAAAACAAAAATAAAACAAAATAAATATATATTTATAAAAACACTTTAATTTTAACGAGATGATAAATGTATATCCAGTGTCTACATCTACTTAAAACAAAGGAAACAAAATCAAACTTTAATTTAGTATATTAAGATTGTTCTTATCTTTGAGAACTGTTTTAAGTTTACTCGTTCGTCGTTTTCTTTCATCTGCCTTATACCATTTTTAATACAGCTGATATCTGGTACCAAGAACAGTTTTAAAACAACCATTATGATACTTCCTTTTATTTAAAATATCTTAATATAAAAATACAAACTGAAAAATTAAAGCAAGTAATATTTGATAGAGGTGATGTATTGGCCAAAGGGATCGTACGGGTTGTTGATGCCGGAGGATGGGTGTCCTAGCGACATCCGTGTATCCTGGAGCAATGGTAGTCGACTTCACTACAGTAACGGTAAATCCGCGCCTTCCTTCTCCTTCCATCTCTATGGTAACTACTCCAGGATCTCTTTTGAGCACTACTTCTGCATTCATGATGAGGAAGTCGATCCGTTCCAGCTGCCTCGTTATCAAACCTACTGGGATGCTGGGAAATATTGCATATTCCGGAAGTCGGGCCAGTGTCCAAATGGTATGGACTTTCAACAATGTTTTTATTCTATGTTAGACCTTAGGGTAGTTAAAATATAGCATTATGAAAACATTTTTAGTTTTTTCAAATACTTGTTAATAATTTCCTTTTCTAACCTTTAGGATTTCAAGAGGGTTTTGTTGGAATGGATGATCTTAACGGTTTGGAGTTCATGCAAACCGTGAATGGTTCTGTTCCTGATGGAAATTATGATGAAGATACGGGGTTTTTCTTTTGTTGTCGATTTGATGGAGACATAGAAACACCCATTATCTTACCTAAAAATGAACCGTTCGTCTTATTTATGGCCAACGGAAGCACGGATTGTCAATCAGTTAGAGGTTACAATATTTTTATCTGTACAATCTACTCCCATCATTGTGATATGATAAATAAATTGTGATACGCAAGAAGAAATTATTTCCAAGTATTGACATTCTAGTTTAATATCTTGCAGTAATATAAATTTGATGCACATACGTTTATATTTGATAGGATTTTCTTTGATTGCAATGAATTTATTTTGTCTTGATTTTTGATAAATCTAACTGGAGTAAAGAGTGGAATCATTTAAACTTGTAGGTATGCGACACAGTCTCGAGTATTTTCTGTTTGATGACGAGAATGTTAACACTACACTGTACCAGAATGGCTCCCTACCAGAGGTTAAACGTGGAACAAATAACACCGTCATTTACTTCTGTTACTACAAACCTATAACTTGTGGTACGAATTTTAAACTTTGGATAAAATTCCATCTAGCCTTATGATAGAACATATAATATCAAGATAACTTTACGATATATTAAAATCTATGTATGCACGTTTTCCTATCTATATTTTGTGTAGTACATGCATTGTCATTTCTTGGAATAATAGCTTACGTATTGTTTTATTCAGAGTCTAATGGTTTATGACGTTTTTTGTTTTGTTTTTTATAATAGAGATAATATTTTGAAGGGTTCATTTTTATCATATGAGAAAATATCGATTATCGACGATAAAAACTCGATCTTGTGAAAAATGGGTGACATATCAGTATTTTTGTACATCAGCCTCAATAGTTTTTTAACTTTTGTATGGAACATTTTAGGCTGTGAAGATGAAAATGGAAACATGATAAAACTAGGAGAAAAGGTAAAGAAGAATTGTGTATGGCACCTCTGCAAATCATATCAAAAGAACATGCGATACCTTGAGGTCTTAAAGGGAGGTAATGAAATCTCATCAAATATTATAAAATATTCAAAACTGAATACCGCAGTATACAGTTCGTGCCGTGCTACTGGTGTTTTGTTGAAATTTGTTTCACTTTTATAAATACAGGTTGCGCATGGAACAACAAATGTATACCTGAAAACACTATTTGGACAGAGAATAAAGGCAGCATGTGTATCCAGTACACATGTACAAAACAAAGGAGCGGATCTTATCCGGAGTACTTTGTTAAAAAGCTACACCAAGGTAGGACTCAACATTAAATGAATTATAATGAACATTATTCAAGACCAAAAGTATGGGCAGCGGAAAGCGCTAAAATTACCATAATGAGAAAACAAATAAATAATTTAATTTCAATGACCATAAAAACTTAACAAGTGATATACAATGCATAATCAAAAGACGTTTTCGAACAACAAATATACATTAAAGCAAAACCAACGACCACGTACGTTACAAACATACACTGTATACAAAGTGCTAATCGAAAATCTACTTGATTTGGATCACTTGCTATATTGCTTTGGGTACTCTGATGCATTATGGGTAAAAAAGAAAATTCTGCAGGCAAAATATGGGTAAAAGTAACTTTAAGAAATTAGACAACTTATTAAACCTTTATAGAATCAATGTAAATTTATTTGAGAAATTTTTTAAGTTGAAACAAGTTAGAAATTCGATACCATTCTCATTTACCAAGTTAAAATGGGATTTTCGCTCATTTTGAATTATTTCAATTGTTCTTAATTTTTTCAAACTATATTCTGTTGTAAAAGTTATTGTATCTAAGTTTTCGGCTCAATTCACCCACGAAACATCATCTGATTTCTATAAATTACGTTTTTAGAGAAATTGGGCTATTCTTGTTTTGAGTGAATGCTATACTATGTTTGCAACATATTTTTGCGATGGCTATACTTTTTTCGGATCCTTTTTGTGATTTGCATGAAATTAAGATTTATTGTTTTTTGATAAAATTATCGCAATTTAAACATTTTAAAAAAGGTATTGGCATTTATTATTACAAGAGAAACATTTATAAGTCGAAAGAAGTGAAACAGAAATAAATAAATATAGAATTTGATGAAATGTGCCATCATTGCTGGTGTTTGTGCGATACTTGATTTGCGTTTTGTCACGATTGATACAGAAATGCTATGTTTGATTTGAGTAGAATACTTCTTGAAGAATGAAGGCCTATATAGGGGGAGTATAATCAAAAGACACTGTCTCAAGTTTATGTCATAAAATAACTTATTGATAAATACACGTAATATATTTTTACTTATGTTTTAAAGGTATGTAAAACGGAAAAAAGGGATTCACAAACTAATCGAATTTTTTCCAAAGCTCATGATAGGCGTAAGACTGAATGCGTTAACCACAATATGCTACAGTGTCTTCTTGTTGTTTGTGTGTCAGTTTGCTTAAAAAGAAACGAATTTGTTGAGACAAATAAGGTTTTTCAACGTATCATATAATTTATCTAGGGTCGTTTTTGTTTTTTTTGGCTTACTCCTCTCACCCAACTGTTAGACCTTTGTTTTTATACTAAATTTGATTACGAAATGTTCCATTCACTTGATCAATACATAGGGCTGACAGCGTGTGTGACAGATCAACAAGGGATGCTTACTCCTCCAGGCACCCGTTTCAATCTCTGGATCTCTGGTATTCCGGGGGTG
This sequence comes from Saccostrea cuccullata, assembly GCF_032062105.1. Taxonomy (NCBI): domain Eukaryota; kingdom Metazoa; phylum Mollusca; class Bivalvia; order Ostreida; family Ostreidae; genus Saccostrea; species Saccostrea cuccullata. The sequence continues at coordinate 353,575 of NW_026932035.1, read as the reverse complement.
GGGGGGTCCGTATTTATTCCCTGCCCACATGTTTGTATTGTTTGTATATTTTTCGACATAAATCAATGTTCATTATCCTCATTTTTTTTTTCATTTCAGAAATATTCAATTTTTAGATAGAATGGGTTCAGACGCCATTAAAAAAACACAATGCATTTACTTTTCCGTAATTTAAACACAATACTTCGAATAGAAACCTGGTCCGTTCATATTCAAAAATAAATCTTTATAGCTAGAATCATTTAATATAAACGTATAATACCCATTTTCGACTAATTAAGTCTAAGAACAATTTTCAATCAATATGTCTTTCAGAACAATATATGATTCTAATATGTTGAAGATGACATTACCGACAAGATAATTTTAGAAAAATAAAACTTTTCCGTCATAGAGCGGGTGATTGTCCTCGCCTTGTACACTCTTTTTTCTCTCTTTTATAAATCTATGATAAAGAGATTATAATGCAACTTTTGTAATATTTCACCTATTTTCAAACTATCATCAGACATCAGAACTTAAAACTAAAAATCTGAAACAGAATCTATGACGATAAAAGTTTAATTAAAATTTGGCATTATATCCCCATAGACATATCCAGAAAAGCGGATAAAGGTTAGGGGATCAAGACCTGATAATTTTTTCAAATTCACTAAAATTTAAGAATATTAAAGTAACCATATCAAAATAACTTTGCCCCCCCCCCCCTCCCTAAGAAACGCAAACTCTTAACAGTCAGTCTATGATAAAAGAATATAGTTACAGAAGTTCACAGATTTTCAGAAATATGTTATGATTTCTATGAAAAAAGATCCATGCATTTCTTTGAGAAATGTGGTAACCAGTTGTTTTCTTTTTATTACATGATTTTTTTAAATATTTCATGCAATCTCTTCTTAACGCTTATTTGGCTGAATTGAAATTTAGAAAATGAACGAAGCGGCTTTAAGATTTGAAGTTGAATGCGTTTTAATTAATCATTAAATTATCAAATCAAAACTTTGAATGCATATATATACCACTAAATATTTACAAAACCATGTGTATATGTAAAGTCTAAGAGTTGAAATCGATCTTTAAAATTTTACAATATTACATGTAAATTGGTGAGCAACATGGAAATTCTTAATTTGGTATGTTTTTGTTGATGAATGACTGTCATAAGTTGATAGGAAAAATGAGAATATATATGGCAGAATGTAGCTTGTCCACCAATTAAGCCGACCCCACCCCCAACCATAAAATAGGATTTTTGTGTTGGGATCTTTTAGTGTTATGGACAACAATGTAACCCCCTCCCGTTTCCCGTTTCCCGAGGAAATTTTTGCTTGAGCAATCCTTTATTCCGGAATGAAAAATTGGAACTAAATATATAAATAAAAACGTCATTACAGTTGCTTCCATTAGAAATCAAAAAAGATACTGTCACGAAAGTTTCGAAATGTTATAGATAGGGGTATAATTTATTTCATTAAAAGAAAAATAAGTAACGTCAGGTGCCTGTGTGTTTGTACTCTCCTAAGTAACTTACCAAGAGGCCACACTACTTTTTCTATAAGGTTGAAATGTAAGAGGAGTCTTAGGAAGAAAATATTGTACAGTACTGTTGTAAACACAAAGTAACGTCAATAAATTATTTTACTAATTGCACTAGGCCTAAATGCTATATGTATGCTCGAAAAAAGTATAGCTGTCATGACAACAAAGATAGCTTTCTGGATATTTTCTACGCAAACATAATATAGCTCTGGAAAAGTTGGGTAGGTGCATATTTGATGTAATTGCCAGGTTATAAAGAAGACCTTGTGGTCGAATTTGATAGCTTACGTTTGATAAAGATTCATATTAAACATCACAATAAATGTTTTATTGAAATAATGTCAACAGTCTATTTCAGAGGATGATTAGTCGAAAAATGACCATTAGATGCGTGAAAAACGCGTGCTACCGATGTTTATGGAGGGGTAGATGAAACAAAAACATGATTATCTTTAAATATACCTAGAAAAAGTCTCATATTGTTTGAAGTAGTTTCATTATCAGTACGAAAACGTATATAAAAGCACATTTTTTGTCTAAATGTGCAGACAGAAACTTCGAATGACCCAAACAAATATAGCTAGTGATCCAAATCAAGTAGATTTTCGATTAGCACTTTGTATACAGTGACATATATGAATGCAAAACCAACAAGCAACTTTGCAGTACAAACGTACATAAAACACGACAAGCGAAAAAAACTAAACAAACGTGCACGCGGTAAATCTAGTCTTCCCGACTCCCGGCACTCCCAGTTTTTTTGAGGGGGGCGATTTCTATTTTGTCGGTGCTCTTCAAACTTCTCAGGCATATTTCCTTTTTAAATGAATTCAATAATATATAAAAACTTAAACAACTTTGCGTATTTATTACTGAATCAGCAGTATCATCTGCCAAAAGCGGTAAATGTAATCGGTAGTTCTCCTTTATACATCGATACAGAGAGACGTAGAAAGTAAAGTTGCATAGACACAGATTTGGAGTTAATATTTTCTTATATATTGTAATAGCATTTCATACAAAAATATATTAAAAATCTTATTTCATCTAAAAGTTATTAAAACTTCAAACTTTTAGACGGGTTTGATTGACACATCCTTGCACTCTCGCAAATTTTAATTCTATTCTTAATACTTAAGAAAAGTGGCAATCTTGTTTCAATAACTTGAAGATGAAATGAAATTAACTTCAAATCTGTGTCCATGTATCTTTAAAGATATTAAAAATATTGATATTGAGAAGATATAAACAAAAAGGAAATTAAAGTGAAGTAGCCCAAACTCGAAATCCTATTTCGTGGGCGAGGGTGTGTGTGTGTGTGTGTGGGGGGGGGGGGGTGTCGGTTCAACTTCTTTCAGTACCAACTTTTCTTCCTAATACGTATACTACATAACGCCCCCTTTTTTTTTACCCTTTTCTTAATATTGGGAAATGTTGCTACGTGCCTGTCATATAATATGTCACTGTAATGTAGATTCTTGTTATATTTAAAGAACTGGAGAGAACCAATTTATGTAACAACAACAAAATAAAAAATGACGAAACGGCATTCAGGAGAATGAGATTTTATTTTCATTTTATGTAAATTCTTTTCTTTTATTTGAAATTTTAAGGATAAATTATCCCCTCTCCACCCAAAAAAAGAAAAAATTAAAGGGGGATCCGAGGAAGAACCAAGTCCATGGTGTAGAGCGTGGGAACATAAACATGATGAAGCCAAGAGTTCTATACGAAAAAAAAGTGGGGGGAATTTTTGTGCATACAAATTATTTTGCATGCAAATGAGGGTTTTCATTTATTAAAAAAGATATATATACACCAGTTAGTTGTTTTTAATCGCAATTCTACGAAAAAATCGGTATCCTTTTTTTCAGTGGTTTTCGCATTTATAGCTGAGTACTAGATTTACCGCTTTTTGACAGTTGATACTGCGGACGCAAACTTGTTAAAGTTTTTATATATACATGTATTAAATTTAATGATTTTTGAAACCTAGAAATGTGCCTCAGCCCTGAGAAGTGTGAAAAGTTTCTGTGCGCCGACAAAAGGGAAATCCCCAAGAAAAAAAAAGCAACAAAAAACAAAAACCGGGACCGTCGGGAGTCGGGAAGACTAGATTTACCGCTTGCACGTTTGTTAAGTTTTTTTTTGCTTGTCGTGTTTTATGTACGTTTGTACTGCAAAGATGATTGTTGGTTTTGCATTCATATATGTTTGTTACCTACTTGGTCGTTGGTTTTGCTTTAATGTATATTTGTTGTGCGAAAACGTCTGTTGATTATGCATTGTATATCATTTGTTAAGTTTTTATGGTCATTGAAATTAAAATAATTGTTTGTTTTCACATTATGGTAATTTATGCCCTTTCCGCTGCCCATACAAAAGTCCATTCAAATAATAAAAATCAGGACCAAAGCAAACACGAACCTCTAAAAGATTAGGGGCGTGATCAGGTGCCATCAAGAAGTGAACATCCCATTCCGACCGGTTACAGAAGCCGTTTGCTCCTTGTCATGATTGGAAAATAATGGAAAAAACTGTAGACATTTCATTGTGTATATAACCTATCAATTAGTATAAAATCGTTCATCAGCATTTGACTTAATTATATAGTATTTGCTGATCTTGACAAGGTCATTTGACCATAGAACTTGCGAAATGAAGACTTTAATCGAGATAACATTTCACCCAAAGCCGAAATAACAAGAGTTATGTGCAAAAACATTAGATATAATTATAACTCCATAAGATTTTTTTCCTGATTATTTGATTAGGTTGTGTAGATGGCAATAAGTGCAGAGGACTCGGATTCAGCAAGAGACGCGGTTGTTATGAATTACAATGCCGATTACATCCTCAAGTTCAAAGGCCTTATTACAAGCTTGTCCGTGCAGGTAAATTGCCAATTCACACTATCTAAGGTGTGGTGTTGATTTTAGTCCCAGTAAATTATGTTTGATTTACAAGTTGCAGGCTATGCATGCCAACAGATGATGAACACGAGTAAGATGATATGTCGATGATGTATTTTAAAATGTGCGTTCTTTTATGTAGCTTTTTTGGAGCATATATAAAAATATAATTACCATGCAGTTTCCTTTAAAAGGCTTTACCTCTGATATCAACAACAAATTTCTATGATTCCATGAAATCAACAAGACTAATTCTTAGCATATGGCAAGGAGTAATGTGGAAATTTTGTATGATTTTGTTATTATAGCAAAAGACATGTTGCATAATTTCTATATAGATTTATGAGAAAATGTCACAAAATCGCAACTTTTAACAGCAAAGACTATTAAAGTGATTTTTATGTCATTTAATTCAAAATCAATTAAAACTATCTGTGTGTGTGTGTGTATTATGCATCATAAAGTAAGGTTTTGTAGTAATATAAATATCTCTTATCCTAAGCTTTCTTTTCGTTAGAATGCATTCGTGTAAAAACGACAAAATATATTTCCTACAAGATATATTATAAAGATCAAATGAGGCGAATATTCCAAGCTGTTAACTGGCCAATGGGTTCAAAACATACATATTCTTATCTTACAATTACAATGAAAAGAAACTGCATTGATGTATTTTCGTATCAAACAGTATGCAAATCAGCAAGTCACTGATGGGAAGATGCAAATTGGTGATGTAAGTAAAAACTATTTGTTAGAAGGACTTATCAATACGTGCTTAATTATATTGTTTAGGTTGCAGTGACGGTATGGGTGGATGTTTAGCTATCAACACAACGAAGACGCTGAACTGTATAACATACCGCTGTGAGAGACATTCATCAAACTGTGGTCTAGATTTCTACAAAGGAGGTACTATTATACAATTATAAGCAAAGTCACACCCACTGACATATGTATTTTTCAGTTATGTAATTTAACTGACTTTTACTTTAATTATTTATGAAATATGGAGATAACTCACAGTATCCAAGCTCATAAAACCATTAAAACAATACAAATCAGGAGCAGAGTAAACTTAGACCTCTATAAAAATGGTGGGATCAGGTGACATTGAGGAGTGAACATCCTCTGCCGACCGATCACACGCGATGTATAAGATTTCTCTTGAAATTAGAATGACTTTATGTTTTACTTCCCGTGGACAATTTTGATAAAATTTGAAAGGAATAAAAGCGATCATTTAATCCAAAAAATTATTCTTTTAGGGTGTAATGAAGGAGGAGAATGTCATGACGCGAACAGCACGTGGACTAGCAAATATTGTCACGTGATGAAATGCAGTATGGAGGCTGACCAGAAAGGAAGTGCGAAAATAAGGACGAAAATAAAGACATACGGTATTTGTTATTAATTTATTTCTGATTACCAAATAATTGCAGCGTTAAATATAAAACGAAAAGCTGTCTTCGATTAATTTATCTATCATTAAACTTACCTCTTATTACAAGTACAAAAACTTCTACAGCTTGCAAGTTGAATGGGAAATGTTACAAGGAAGGGGAGATAATGAGCGCAAAATGTGTAAAGAGACAATGTAAAGTTGACAGGGGCCGAAACACAGTCATGATGGATGTCATACATGCCGGTAACTCTCTCTCTCTCTCTCTCTCTCTCTCTCTCTCTCTCTCCTACATACATATCAGTTTTTGTGAACCTGACCAGTAACGCCTCTTTTCAGACTGCAGGGTGAACGGATTGTGTGTACCTGTCAACTCTACATACAGAGATGGATGTTCTGTCAAGCGGTGTTATTGGAGAAAAAACGGAGATGTCCATAGCTCAGGAAGTGATATTGTAAAGTTTGGTAATTCTTACCTTGTTCTGTTTTCTTGTGTTTTTTCACTCCATATAATATATTTAAACGTTGAATTGAAACATACCGGTATATTTTTAAATCTTGTTTAATTTTTTCTATTATTATTCAAATGCTGTATTCTCTGTTCCTCTTCTTTTCCCCGCCTCAAATCAAACGTCCTCAATTTATGTAGAATTCCGTTCATAAATCAGTGAAGACCTCTTTGTTACCATTGCACTTCACCTCGTTACCACTGCACTTCACCCATATTATTTGCAAGTATTTAACTTTTAAATATGATTTATGTCTTATGATATACATGAAAGACTTGTGATCATTCTTTGCCATACAAGCAAACTAAGGGACAACTTCATACAGAATAACAAATAAATTTCATTCTGCAACATAATCGACTGGAAAAGAACTCTTACCAAAGATGCTAAACTCGTAAATTTACTTACCTTGTCATTAGTCATTTGCAAAATTATTTCGTTAAATACATTCCGATTGTACACACACGTACTCTGAAGTTGACATCAAAAAGATGCTTGAGTTTCTGATTAACAATATCTTTGTAGTTTTTGGAGACCAGGTCTCCCAACAATCTATTCCCATGGGTACCAATTGAGTCCCGTTATTAGCAGACCTATTTTTGTATTTATATGAAGCAGAATTTGTCCAAAATCTAATACATGTACGTAAAAAAAAAACACTTACCATGGCCTCTAACTCGACATTTAGATATATTGACGACGTGTTGTCAATTAACAATGGTAACTTCCATTCTTATGTCGATACAATATATCCCGGTAAGCTTGAGATAAAGGATAGAGTTTGACACATCTGTTTAATACTTGGACATTTACTTGAAAAAGACGTTAATGGTAATCTAACAACCAAGCTCTAGAATAAAAGTGATGATGTTAACTTTAAAATCGTCAATTTTCCTTACTTGTGCAGCAATATACCTTCATCTCCTGCATACGAAGTTTATATCTCTCACTTGATTCGATACGCAAGAGCATGCTCTACGTATGAACAATTTCTTAAACGAGGTAAATTATTGACAAACAAGTTGATGAAACAAGAATTTCAGGAGTCTCATTTAAAGTCATCATTTCGTAAGTTCTATAGTCGAAACAATGACCTTGTCAACAAATACAATTTATCATTGAGTCAAATGCTGACTGACGTGTTTCATACTTATTGTTAGTCCATTATTTATACACTGAATTGACGACGAATTTTCTCGTTATTTCCCGATCATGACAAGGAGCACACAGCGGGTGTGACCGGTCAGCAGGGGATGCTCACTCCTCCATGGCACCTGATCCCATCTCTGATGTTTTGGAAGTCCGTTTTGCTCTGCTCCTACATGAATTTTATATTGTTTTATGGACTTTTGATCTTGAATACTGTTCGTTATCTCCATATGTTTCATTCTACCTTGCAATATTATTTAACAGACCTCAGAAGACGCTCTATGTTTATACGTTATAGAACAATGTGATGGTTTTGCAGGATGTAAGTGGAGAGACAGCTGTGTGAATGAGAGTGAGATACGACAATATCAGTGTACCCACTATATCTGTCGTGTATCTCAGAAGGGACAATACAGGCGTTCGGAGATGGCTGTTTACAGTCAAGGTATTTAAACTTTCACAATGGATCAAAATCGTGATGAGAAAACAAATATGAAGTTTCTCATTATGCAAAACACTATTCTCTTTCTAATAACCCCCAAAAAAATTATTTCGCTAAACTTTTGTCCTTTCTCCATTTTTTTTTATTGTTTATGAATATTTTTTTCTGATACAATTGCATAATGAAATAAACGTTCTAGATTGCAGGGATCCTCAAGGAAATTGCATTGCAGTTGGGAGCTATGGTGAGGGTCAAAATTGTAACAAATTGAAGTGTGTGTCTAAGAATGGTATGTCGCGGCTGGAAAATGTTGCTACAGGTATGGGAAGCAAATATAGACATAGATTTGCACATACTGAATGAATGTTCTTAGATAAGGGTAAAAGTAATTTCACCCTATATTCCTTTGAAACATACATGTACATGTATATTGTTCATTGTTGTTTTGCAATTTTTGTTTTCATGTGATCATTCAAAGTAGTAAAATAACTTCATTTTGAAATATTGTTAAAAGCATACACTATGTTCCTCCTTAAAATGTACTTTTGATTCAATAAGAATGTTTAGGTTTTTTCACAAGGTCAATAATATCAAAACCTTCCTGATCCATGTGGAGGAGTTTCAATGTTAAAACACTGTGATTAAGATGTCAGTGATTGTAAAAGAGTTATGATGAACGTTAACCGTTTTTTTTTTTCAATCGAAACATTCTATCAAAACAAAGTTTTGAGCTTTTTTCAGTTGAGAATAATTAGGTAAATTCAATTATTTCAGGATGTTTGGATAAAGATAAATGTAGAGAAGACGGAGGAAACTGGACAAGTCCGGAAAATTGCATTACTTACGGTTGTCGCTTAAAAATCCAAAATGGCCGAACATACCCTCAAATTCAAATTATTGGCGTCGGTAAAATTCTTGGCAACTTTTTTCTTAACTTTTCACTTAAAGCATTTGCATGATAAGAACATTTTTATTTCAAAAAGTTTTTTTTTCCTTTTTTTAATCTAATAATCCAACTAAAATGATTTTTGACATGGGGTTTTTGTCCATGCATCTTACCTTTAGGATGTAAAGTAGGCGGAATTTGCTACAGTCCTGGAGAAAAATGGGACTCGGGCTGTCTGGAGAGACAATGTGTTGTTAATAGATCAAACAAGGGCTTCTCCCGATCCGTGACGGCGAAATTAAGAGGTATAACCATAATGTTTACTCAAGGTATGCTTTACACATTTGCATTACATTGTCAATATGAGTCAAGTTGTAATATGGTTAATCTAAAACAAAGCATTTTCAGATCAAAATATTAAGTAATATCAAATCAAATTGCATTTGTTGATATCCATTTCACGTGAGCTTCGTTTATTAATCAATCCGTTAGTTCTTTGTTCGATACTATGAACTTCTCAGCAAATACAATTTTTATTACGATATTAAGTCAAATGCCTACTTTTTTCATACTGATTGTTGAAAAAAAAATCGTAAAAATAAAACTTCGGCTTTTAAAAAGGCTGTACACTTTGCTCCAATGAGAGTTCAAGGGAGCGTTGGAATTCCAGAGCAACATACTAGAAGACTACATTCAGATACTGTCAATTAGGAACACCATATAGAAACAAAGATTTTAAAATTATTTTTTTGTTGAAGAAGCAGTTGTTGATATAAAAAAATCAGCTCTTTATTCTATCGAAGTGAATGGTTGAATGAAGTTGACCGTTTATTTGATACTGATTTGAAAAGAAGTTGAGGAATATTAAAAGTGTTCTGGATTTTTAATTTAAGTTTCCACTTTTGATGAACTCCATTTCTCAAATATTTTGTTGCCAAAATGAAAGACATGTATCTTAAACTTTTCAACATGTCTTTGTATAAATCAACTCAACCAAAAGATATTTTACATTTAAATGTGTTTTGCTATGTCTTTTGTCTCTTTCAGGCTGTAATGTAAATGGCAAGTGTTTGGAGGTTGGGTTCAAAGAGATGAGAAACAAATGTTTAAATTATGGTTGCGTTTTGGACAAAAAATCAGATCGCCCTGTTTACAACCTGCTTAAAGGAGGTGAGACACCATGTTTCTTTTCGTTACAGGAGTAACCATACTTTAGCTAAAAAACACTTCTATATGTTCATTAATCAAATATTTGTTCAAGATACCGTTCTACGTTATGAAACATGCCCTTGGCTTTAATGATAATGAAGCAGTCAATATGATTTATATACATGTAAATCTTCATGTACAAAATTATTCATAATGGTCATAAAGTTTCTGCAAAACCTTTTTTACTTCGTGCAAATTAAAGCCTAAAACTTTCCTAAAAGTGGAAAGAAAAAGATCCACTGTATATGCATCATTCCAGCGTGTAAAGATCTAGATGGTAACTGCCGAGATGTCGGTGAAGAGTGGGACCACTTATATCAGCCTCACAAAATCTGTCTCCGTCTAAAGTGTGAATACACAGGCGGGATTTATAGAACATCTTCACTTAAAATACGTAAGTTTATGTCAGACTATGATAACCATTGAACATTAAGATAAAAATAAGCGTCTTTACTAGTTATCAATGTACATTATTAATGACTAAAAGAAGAAACTAATGGATGCATACTATATTGTGAGGAATTAATTCAAAAACACAAATGATCGGTTTTGATAACAATCTGATAGAAAGGTAATTTAGACATTTCTTGTTCTTTTCCAGTATGTAAAGATAAAAATGACAACTGCAGGCAGCAAGGGGAGCGCGGATTTCCGGCTATGATTCGAGGAAAAGAGTACAAAAACTGTCAATGTAAAGCCTACGGGCGTCAGTCCAGAATGTCATGTTCTCCGTAGGCTTTAAACATAATATGCTAAGATTGCTGAGTCCAATTTTCAAACCCGAGGGCGTTATGCTAAGCTTTATAATACCTATATTATGGCATACATTTGAATAATCTTGTAAAAATAGGTAAATAAAGTACTCATTTCCTTGGCTTTGAAAACAAAATGTCACTTCAAATCATCATTTGTCGTGTTGTAAATTTTGAATTTACCGGTACTGCCACTCGGTAAATTCAAATTTTTAAAATGACAAATTCTTATTTTGCTCTTTCTAAAAATTATTATTCTAAAATATCAATAAAAGTTATATTATTTCCGTTTGACATCTTTCATATGTTGGAGGATCTATACTTGTGATGAATAATAAAGGTTAAGTCTAGCTTAGCGTAACTCGCCCTTTCGAAGTGAGAGCTGGGAGTTCGAATGGCTAATCATTTCTTTTACTAGATCCAATCCCACAGTAGGAAAAAAATGAAAAAAAAATGCCCAAGATGTCAAAATATCTTTTTGAAAAATTCAAAACATTTCTAAATCCATGTGACAAAAATTATCTCTTTTGAAAACTTTAATGTTATATGTACATGAATTTGTATTATTTGAAAATACACTGTAAAATTAAAAGACAAATTTAGAAAATCGATAAAGATATGCCAACAAACAATGTTTTGAGTACCTTTATCCCTGAAAGTTGGGTAAGGTGGTTTCAGATATGAAGTACAATGCACTCCTTCTCAATGGTTAGAATTATTTATCAGATACGCAATATCAGTTTTAAACTCAAGATTTGCAAGAGTAAATAAAAAATGGTGTTGATTGTACTTTTACTGTTTTCATTTTAATCCTTACAACAATCATTTGCAAATGTAGAAGATTTGAAATAACTTTGTTTCGTACGAATACCAAAATTGGTCCGCTAATAACAGGGTACAATAGGTATTCTGGCAATTCCGACAGATTGTTGGAAGACCTGGTCTCTAAAAACAGACACAGATACTGTCAATCGGGAATTGAAGCATCTTTTTTCAAATAACTTCTACAGAGTGTTTGGGTGTGTGATCAAAATGTTCCAATGATCTCAATTTTTGGATTTAAAAAAATAGATTATGTTTATAAAAAAATAGATAATGTTTATTAAAAAAAAACAAGTCGGATAAAAAGGAACATTTTGCACCTTCTACAAATTATTGACAGACCTTGTCACAATCAAATGAAAAATATGGATATAACAAACAGTATTCAAGATCAAAGGTCCATAGAACAAATCAAAATAGGAGCAGAGCAACACGGACCTCCAAAACATCAGAGGTGGGATCAGGTGCCATGAGTGAATATCACTTGCCGACCGGTCACACCTGCCGTGTGCTCCTTGTCATGATCGGGATATAACGGAAAAATCTGTCGTCAATTCAGTGTGTAAATAATGGACTAACAATTGGTAGGAAAAACATCATTCAATATTAGACTCAATGATAAATTGTATTTGCTGACAAGGTCATTGTATCGACAATAGAACTTACAAAATAATGACTTTAAACGAGACAGCTGATATTCTTGTTTTGTCAACTTGTTTGTCAATAATTTACCACGTTTTAGAAATTGTACATACGTAGAGCATGCTCTTGCGTATCAAATCAACTGAGAGATATAAACTTCATATGCAGTTGATGAAGGTATTTTGATGCATAAGTAAGGGAAGTTGACGATTGAAAATTAAAGTCATATCATAGAGCTTGGCTGTTACTGAGATTACCATAACGTTTTTACAAGTAAAATATCCAAATATGAAACAGATGTGTCAGACTCTGTGGTATCTTCTATCTCAACTTCACCGGGATATATCATATCGACATAAGAATGGAAATACATGTAACCATTGTTAATTGACACTATGTCGTCGATATATCTAAATGTCGAGTTGAAGGCCACAGCAAGTGTTTTCTTCTTTTCTCGAATAAGATTTAGTACAAAGTCTGCTTAATTCATAGGAATACATGATAGGTCTGCTAATAACGGAACGCAATTGGTACCCATGGAAATTCCAATAAATTGCTGGCAGACTTGCTCTCCAAAAAACCACATAAATATTGTCAATCAGAAACTCAAAATTTTTCATCAACTGAAGATTGAAGAAGAGTAAAGAGAGGATATTTACGAGTAAATTTTCATGTAAGAATCAGCCTTCATGATTTTAAATAACCTAGTATTAAACTTATCGTGAGGAATAGTTTTAGAACGTTTTTAAAATCCTTTAAATGCTAGAGGTTTCTATGCATTGTTTTTTTTTTATTTTGTGATTTTTTTTACAAATAGTTCTTTGCAGTTTTTGAGAATTTATTTACACCACTCAATGAGTATGTTGAAGCTTACAATCCCAGTAAAGATCAAATCAATATACAGCTGTATAATTCTGTGAATATTCTAATGTATGGGGAAAATGCAGAAGAATTTTTTTTTTAATTAAATCTTAAGGTCAAGATCTACTAAATAACTTTTGACTAATTTTTTGGTGCTAGATCCATTATGACGTCATAATCAATTTTAACTTTCTTTTTCCTGTACTTTACGGCTTTAGCAGAATTATGTAGAAAATATGGTATTTATGTGACATTCAATTTGAAATCATATGAAAAGTAAACCGGATACCTATATTAAATTTGACATTGATTTAAAGAAGAGCATATGAACATACTAATTACCGTTTTCTGAGAGACTGTAGGCAATCTGGATACATTTCCTTTGTCGAATATGAAAAAAACTCCCATATTCATGACTGGTTTTCTTAATTTTTCATTCAAAATGACACTTTAAAATACAGTTTTTCATCTTGTTTACCTACAAATTATGCCCCGAAACACCTTATTTGACCAAGCTAAAGTTGTAAAGCATCAATAAAGGAATTTATTTCTCAAATTTGATAATTCTGTAGGCACCTTTCATTTACTAGATCTTGAACTTAATATCACACGAAAAATATACGAAAAATATCTTGATTGTAGATCCTGCAAACAAAAGTTTTGTATTATGCAACTTTGTCAGGATTTTTTCTAGTTTAAACAATCAAACATATATCCATGTTTATGACTTCTTGTAGACACCAAAACATCAGCTGTTCCGTTGATATCGTCGATTTGGTCGCTGTTGAAGGTAACGGTTATTTGTTTCCTGCCTGGTGTCCTAGGGGTCATCGTCATTTCCGCCACCCATTCGGTTCTCGGTGCTACATCGCTATAATTTCAAATGACATATGTCAAACGCTTAAGACTTTAAGTAAATGATAAGTAAATTTAGTATGAAAATAAAGTTGACAATAATTAGAGCTTACAATAAAAACATCTTTTAAAAAATCGGAAAATAATGATCCTCATCTTTATTTCATCCTGACGGTCGGAAAAAAAATCTACTGAAGGGTAGGTTACCTGATTCTTTGATCAAATTCTCCATCAATTCCAGGTCCATCGACACTAATAGAACAGTTCCTCAGAATTGTATTCAGTGGGTTCCGGAACCTTAACTGACACTGGAACGGCTTGTTAACTTCAACAGATGGTGAGAGTACCTGCAACATCAAAACTTTTACTGCAAATAGAGAACATGTAACAAAAACATCATGAATACTTGAAAATATTTGAATGATAGTATCAACCTCGATGTCCATTGCCGGTTTAAGGAGCCTGAAGTCGTCTTCCCAGGAGACAATTTGACCCGTCTCCTGAACCTCCGCCACAATGGAAACTTTGAGGTCAACGTTTTCTGTAATCTTGTCCATGTAGTCTGAGGCGGAGATTTCCATTGACATTTCTCCATCTGTAAATTCAGTTTATCGGTAAAGAAAAAAGTTCAGTTTTATCTACTGCTAAAAAGCTAAGGAATACACTGGGTTTTTTTCAATTGACTACCACTGGTAGTCAAATTTAAAGCACTAGTTTCATTATTATACGATCCAAGTAAGACATAGCGTATATTTTTTTCTAGTTATATTGTAACTTACTTGAAGAAGGTGAAACAGGTATCTGATATGACTGTTCTTTGATTTTTTGGTGCCGCCGCCCAGTATACAAGACGGCCTCGCAGACCATCTTAGCCGTGACTGTCCTGTTTTGTGTTCCGGTGTTGGTAAACGAAAAACTCACGACAAAGTCCTGTCCAAGGTTAACATAATTTCTGTCCACAAAACCGTGAAATCGGACGTCCTCCTGAAAAAGGATTTTTCAAGCAAATACTAGCATTATAAATGGGTTAGAAATGTAAGTCGAACTCTTCATTTATTAGTAAACATATGAGCTACAATTTTTGGTTCGTGTTGGTGGTCAACAACATCTTTATAATAAGAAACACGTCATTACATGTATGGCATATAGCCCTACATCTTGCAATTGTAATATAATTGACTTAGCGTATCTTCATATCTTCCCTGTTGAGCCTGAATTCAAATGTTTTCCGCTTTTATTTTCTTACCACTTTGTTTTCATTGATGTAGGGTGCACTACTATTACGAGAACGGCTTGCCTTCTTCACCGCAAGTCTCTCCCGAGCTGACGCTGAAGTATGATTTTTGTGAGCACAATGAAAATTCTCTAGCTGGGTTTGCAAACATTTTGGGGAACGATTTATAAAGTTTAACAATCTCAAATTCTTTGCATTAACTCTTTTTATTTACTTTTTACTGTAAATGAACTATCCTAACCCTCTATTGCCAAAAGTAGTGTTCATTTATTAGTAGAAAAAAAATCATCATCTAAAGAGTTTGATGAGAAGATACAACGATTAAAAAGTAGCTCTAACATTATATTATGGCATCAAACTTAGATAAGTGCTGTACCGTCTGGATATTTGTAATCATTTGTGATGTCCTCGCGAATTCTAGATCCACGTCCTCTAAGGGGAAGTCCATCAGGAACTTTGGTACTGATATTCTTACCTATTCTAATTCAGTGAAAAGCATATGAGAATATAAGCATTAAATTAATATGAACTATACAGTATGTTAATCAAATATCATAAGATTATTTGTTATACTTACGCTGCTGGGTCTAATGAAATAATGGACCATTTACCGCCCTCTCCGCGGGCCCAAACCACTTTATCAGCATTCACCTCCGCAAACACAAACGGTGTATCATATAGCAGCTCGCATCTGCCTTCTTTTATAGCTTTAAGGGAGGCTGGACCACACTGGTTGAAACCTTAATTAAGTTTTTGAATCCTTACTTGTGGAGTACAATAAAAAGCCACTGACTACCCATACAGAACACCTAACACTCATCCCTGATCTCTGTTTCCAGGGAAAGAGAAATGAGAAGGTGTCCTGCATACAAAATGAAAGTCTGTAGTACCATATCATAATTGTAATAATACATGTCGGTTTAGAATAAATATAGCTTATATATACTTTAGCAAATATGTTTAGTACAATTCAGTCTTTCTATTATGGTGGCATATTTATGCTACCCACATAATTTTTGTCAACATGAGATATCGCGTCAAGTCAAGACATGTCGGTTTAGAATAAATATAGCTTATATATACTTTAGCAAATATGTTTAGTACAATTCAGTCTTTCTATTATGGTGGCATATTTATGCTACCCACATAATTTTTGTCAACATGAGATATCGCGTCAAGTCAAGATAACTATCTCGTCAAGTCATGATAACTTTCAAGATAAACAATCGTATTTTTGCGATAGCTATTGTATTCATGATGCAAGATAAGTTATCTCGTCATGTCAAGATAGCTATTGCAACAAATGTTATATCTTATCTTGACTGGACAAGATATAAAGTCGATGTTTGTTAGCAAACCAGAGAGTTATCATGACTTGATGAGATAGTTATCTTCATTTGACATGATATGCTATGTTAACAAAAAGTTATGTGGATGGCATAAATATGCCACCATATTCTATATATGGGCAGGTCTGGATAATCGATAATATTTATGTCCAGGCTTTTCGATATCATTGACAGCTGCTTTTTCAATAGAATTGGTACTTGTATATTTACTTAACTTTTTATTGGTCATTTGCAAAATTATTTTGTTAAAAAAATTCTGATTGTACACACAAGTACTCTGAAGTTGAAATCAAAAAGATGCTTGAGTTTCTGATTGACAATATCTGTGTTGTTTTTGGGGATCAGGTCTTCCAACAATCTATTGGAATTCCCATGGGTACCAATTGCGCACCGTTATTAGCCGACCTATTTTTGTATTCATATGAAGCAGAATTTGTGCAAAGTCTTATGCGTGAAAGGAAGAAAACACTTCTGTAGCCTTCACCTCGACGTTTAGATATATAGACGACGTATTGTCAATTAACAATGGTAATTTCCAATCTTATCTCAATACGCTGGTGAGCTTGAGAGAAAAGATACCACATAGTCTGACACATCTGTTTCATACTTGGATATTTTACTTGAAAAAGACGTTAATGGTAATCTAACAACCAAGCTATATGATAAACGTGAAGACTTTATTTTTTCTATCGTCAACTTCCCTTACTTATGCAGCAAAATACCTTCATCACCTTGCATACATAGTTTATCTATCCCAGTTGATTCGATACACAAGAGCATGCTCTACGTATGAACAATTTCTTAAACGAAGTGAATTATTGACAAACAACTTGATGAAACAACAATATCAGCAGTATCGGTTAAAGTCATCATTTCGTAAGTTCTATAGTCGATACAATGACCTTGTCAGCAAATACAATTTATCATTGAATCGAATGCTGACTGACGTTTTTCATACCAATAGTAAGTCCATTTTTTATACATTGAATTGACGACGGATTTTTCCGTTATTTCCCGATCATGACAAGGAGCACACGGCGGATGTGACCGATCGGCAGGGGATGCTCACTCCTCCATGGCACCTGATCCCACATCTGATGTTTTGGAGGTCCGTGTTTGCACTGCTCCTATTTTGTATTGTTTTATGAAGTTTTGTTCTTGAATACTGTTCGTTATCTCCATATGCTTCGTGCATAACCATAACGAGAAATAACCATATATCATTTGTTCTTTTTTCCTCCTCAATTTGTGAAAGAAACAATTTTATGTAAACATTTTCCCTTACCAGAGCTTTCTTCCTGAGGGGTAGCGTCAATTATCTGCCACCCGCCATACCCAGGAGGAAGATCTCGCCTCTCCATCCAAACTTCGTTCCAGCAATGAAAATTCCTGTAATCATTGCCGTAATTACATACATAAGACCTCACTTAATGATCTTACAAAAGTTTAATTATTCGTCTCTTTGAGTTAATTAAAAATCCCCTCAATTTCAAATATTGTATTCTTTAATTTTATTCATTTATTTTGAAATCTCAGACTTTTTGCTGCATCATGTTGCTTTTGTGGTAAATTCCTAGTAGAAATCAATTATAGCTACATGTATGTAGATATGAGGACAAAACACTAAAAAGATATCGAGATTCCTGTTTGGTAAATTACATCAAAGACATATGCCAATTATGTCCACCCTAAAACTCATCAAGTACTCCCTCTTCAGTAATTTGGGTGCACCACCTCTTTCCTGTTGGTATCTTACTAAACACTTTCCCTTTACTAATTTGGGGACACCACATCCATCCAGTTGGTGACTAAGTAAGATAGATTTGTTTTCACTCACCTGCAATCCATCCGACTTACCATATACTTTTCTTCCACCTATTCAGAGGTACA
The DNA here is from genome assembly GCF_032062105.1 of Saccostrea cuccullata. Lineage (NCBI taxonomy): Eukaryota > Metazoa > Mollusca > Bivalvia > Ostreida > Ostreidae > Saccostrea > Saccostrea cuccullata. Next base: position 335,125 of record NW_026932035.1, on the reverse strand, counting down.
ACATCCCTCCAGTTAGAGACTTAGCAGATATAGATATGTTGTACTGACTCGAGCATGATTTAGGGGTACCACCTTATGTTTGTAACTTACCACAAATTGGCCCTATCCTGATTCAGGGAGACCACCTAGCTCCCTCTTGATTGTCACTAACTGAATACTCCCTGATTTACTGATTTTGGGGTACCACATACCTAATTTTGCCTTCTTACCAGATACTGTCCCTTTCCTGATTTGGAGGCACCACTTCCCTCCTGTTGGCGTCTACATAAATATCTATCTTGACATTTCCATCTGTGTCATGAGCGGAGGAAAAGTTCGTTATAGTGCGACAGGGCAATCCCAGAGCTCGGCAAACTATTGTATTAGATGAGATGTGTTAGATATCTGACAGAAATTTTGAAAGCTATTCACTTTACTCTAGGTCATTATACATGTAAGTGTGGATAAAGTGTGGATATGTTTTCTATCACTGTATACAAAAGGAGTTTGCGGCCGCCTGCAAAGAACAATGAATGCTTAGGTACGCTGTATCTTGTATAAACATCCTTTAATACTGCTGTCTTTTGTATATTATCAAATATGACCTTACTGGTCGTCACAACTCCGGCGAAGGTGAAGCATTGCCCCCATTTGACAGGCCTTCTTGACTGGAGGAACTGATGTAAGATGACCACACTTCCGTTCCAAGAGGACGGGTTCTTTCCCCCACCATAGTCGCCACTCCAGTTACCCACCAACACACCATTATCCTGATTGACATTCACCTAAAACCATTCGAAAGTAATTGATTGGCTGTAATCTTCCCTATGGAGTATATCAATGTTAGCAAATGTCTTCACTGATATCATTCTATAACATTGATTTCTTCATACGATATGGTTAATAAATACTAAATAAGGTTTGTACTATCGTAATCTTTTCTAATTTTCTAAGATAATCAAAAGTGCAAAGAATTTGTTCTGAAGTCAACGGGCTTGTGTAAATTATACGGTGTTTGAAGTACCGCATTAACTTACAATTTTGGATATGATTCTAGACACACGGATTGGGTTAGACATGGCGTATCCGAACCGAGAGTCAAATCCTAATTGAACACACATCAAGGAAGCTTCCAGTACATCAGACTCAAACTGAAACAAAAAAATATACCCAGAGAATAATAGTTGTTTAATATCTGTGAAAAAAAATGTGTTTTATTTTTTGAAATGGTATAATTGATTAAATCGCTTTCTTTGGGAATTTCAAATATAATGAACATCAAGTTAATTGATGACCACAGGTTCGGGTGACTGACCTGTCCGTAGAACCATGGCTTTTGGTCGATGTACTTTGAATCGCCATTAAAGATAACCCCACTGTCATTAAGAATGTATTCGTTTAATTTGCTCATGTCCGGAAAATAGGTCTCGTCCTCTGAAATCCAGAAATGTATAACGAAGTTTGATAATAACCAGACATGTCCCTCGGACATTTAGTGTATCTCGATGTAGGTAAATAAATTAGATTATGCATACCTTTACACCAAGGATTAAAGAGAATGAAAATGCTCTTTTTCATAGTATACTTCAGGGCACGTGGTTTAACATCGTCGGGTACAATATTTTCCACCGTTAGACGCCACTCTGCAACAATGCAGTCTGCTGGTGGCGTCACCATGACAATCGCGCTATTTTCCTTGTGTCTTCCTTTCAGAACAGCGGTCCATTCGCTGGGACCAGCTGGTCTCCGTTCAGACTGCAGCAAGCACTGAACATGCGTCCCTTTTCCGGGCTTTGGATTTGGCCCTTATAAAAGAAATAAAACAATAATAAAATAATGTTCTGTATAAATGAATGCCCTAATGTGATATTATATATTTTACACCCTGTACTACACATATCTGTCAGATATGGACTTGCACGATTCTAATTGCTATTTCATCTTACCTATTTTTCAAAGTTGTTTTTTTTTCTTGAGATCAAGACTATGTTGGGATATGTATACAAACCAGCTTTGAAGACGAGTCGGATGGTATTTTTCTTGAGACTAAACTTTTTGTCGAAGTGCAGAACCAGGTTGAATGTCTGTCCCCTCCTCACTACCAGACCCCCAGCCTGGACAAGATCGTATTTCTCCGTGTGGTGTGCTCGGCCATTCTCGTCGCTCATTACGTCAATGGAGGAGACCTTAGCACGACCAGCTGCGACGTCATCGCCTCCAGATTCATCGACGTTAACGTTAGTTCTATCGACTGTAATGAAAGAAAGGAATCCCATATGTTACAAATGATATTATCCACTTTGTATCATCTTATAAGATATTGCATTCTATATTCAGTTCTCAAAAGATGAAGGATGTTTTACGCTTTACTTTTTCACTCTTTGATTAAGATATTGTCTTCTATATATTAAGGCCTCTAAATTAAGGCGTCCTCATTTCATTTTACGTTTTCTAATTAACTGTTCTCTTTGCACCTGTTATCGTATTTACATTTAGGTATATAATAAAGTTGTTTCTCTATAAATTTTAATCACTAATCAGGATAGATTTCTCTTTAGTATATTAAGTCTATCAGTAAGTTGTCCACTTTTCATTTGTGTCTCTTCTCAGATAGAGTCCTCTTTAAATTTAGGTCTGTAGGTATGACATACCCTTTAATTATTCTCTTTACGTGTCTCTCTAAAATAAAATTTGGTATTCAAGTTGTTTTCCTCTTTGCATTTATACCTATAAGAAGAACGCTGTCTTCTTTACTTTTTGGTCTCTTATCGAGATACTATCCGTTTTACCTTTGTATTTCATGTCAAATTATTATTCTCTTTACACATTAGAATTGTCCTCTTTACATTTGTTACTGTTACGAAAATCTTTACATTTGATACTCTTACAAAAATAATGTCCTCCTCATGAAAAAGACCAACAGCATTTTTCTTAATCAAAAAATGTTCTGTTTCAAACATTTCTTGTTGCATATCTTTGGTTATATAAGACTGAAGATTCGAAAAAATTAGAAACAGTGAGTAGCTCACCTAATATTTAAAAGAAAAAAGAACATCGTTGAGAAATTCATAATAAAATCAAGACATCAAAAAGCGTCAAAAATTGACGTCTTGTAAAATATTGAATTAAAATTTAAACGTTTACCAGGCAAGCTCGGTTCCGATGGAAAGGGCGTGTTCCGGTCAGTGTGTGGTCGTATTGTTGAAGTCCAGTCTGGGCGGTAAGGTTCCGTTGTTCTGAGAACCGGTACCGAGGGAGATCTCTCAATGTTTACCGGTATGTTGTACGTACGGTTACGGAATGAGGGCACACGGTTAAATGCTCTCCCGCTGCGAAAACCATCACCGTTCAACATGCGATAGTCGTTCATAAGCGAAGAGAAGCTGCTGGGTTTGAAGTTCCAAGAAGTAGGATTGTAAGTCATCTGAAGAAAAATACAGTACCACGTACATTCCAATTAGATATTGTCTCTAGATATGCATGTTTTGTTCTTATGAAATATATGGAGATAACGAACATTATTCAAGATCAAAAATCCATTCAAACAATACAAATCAGGATCAGAGTAAACCCGGACCTCCAAATCTCCAGAGGTAGGATAAGGTACCATGGAGGAATGAGCGTCTCCTGCCGACCAGTCACACTTGTCGTGTGCTCCCTGGCATGATTAGGAAATAACGAAAAAAAAATGCGCGGACAATTCAATTTGTAAATAATGGCCTAACAGCATGGAAACTGTCAGTTGGCATTTGACAATATGACAGACTGTATTTGCTGACTAGGCCATACATATTTTGTATTCATACAAAATATGAGCAGAGCAAACACAGACCTTCAAAACATCAGAGATGGGATCAGGTGCCATGGAGGAGAGAGCATCCCCTGCCGACCGGTCACACTCGGTTCTCCTTAACATGATTGGGAAACAACGGAAAAATCCGGCGTCAATTCAGTGTATATGTATATATAATGAACTAACAATTAGTATGAAAAATGTCAGTCAGCATTTGATTCAGTGATAAATTGTATTTGCTGATAAAGGTCATAGTATCGACCATAGAACTTACGAAATGATGACTTCAAACGAGACTACTGCTATTCTTGTTTCATCAACTTGTTTGTCAATAATTTACCTCAATTTAGAAATTGTTAATACGTAGAGCATGCTCTTGCGTATCGAATCGACTGACATATTTTTAACTCCGTATGCAGGTGATGAAGGTATTTGCTGATAAGTAAGGGAAGTTATCACGTTTATCATAGAGCTTGGTTGTTAGATTAATATTAACTTTTTTTTCAAGTAAAATATCCAAATATGAAACAGATGTGTCAGACTCTGTGGTATTTTTTATCTCAAGCTCACCAGCATATTTCGTATCGACATAAGAATGGAAATTACAATTGTTAACACGCAATACGTCGTTGATATATATAAATGTCGAGTTGAAGAAGTGTTTTCTTCTTTTGTATAAGATTTTGGACAAATTCTGCTTCATATGAATACAAAAATAGGTACCTGCAAATAATGGGGCGTAATTGGTACCCATGAGATTTCCAATAGATTGTTGAAAGACCTGGTCTCCAAAACCACAGACATGTAGATATTGTCAATCAGAAACTCAACCATTTTTTCAACTTCGGGTATTTGTGTGTACAATCAGAGTGTTTTTCAACAAAATATTTTGCAAATGACCAATGACAAGGTAAATAAATTTACGAGTTCCATTTTATTGCATAAGCAGTTGTCAATGATATCAAAAAGTCTGGACGTTATCGGATGAACTGAAAGATGTAAACCCCCTATGCAGGTAATAAGATAATATTAATTGCTGCATAAGTAAGGAAAGTTTATAATTGAGAAGTTAAATTCAACACATTTATCATATAAGGCTTTATTCTAAGGGGTGAATTTTTATGCAAATATTTGTAAGTTCAAGTACCCAATATTTTAACTATGTTCAAAGAATATAGAAATGGATGACTGAAGTAATATAGCGAAAACTACCGTTTTAAAGATTACAAATTTTCACAGTTTTAAGTTTTTCTCTCTTAAGGACAGATGATACAAACTTTTGTCAAAAAATATGAAAATAACAACTTGAGTCATGTTTTAATTACCGAAGTAGTAAAATGAACAAGTTTCACCGCGCAGTTTTTAATTTTTTACTCAGATTTTCTCGAAAATGAGATTTGAAGTTAAAAATATTTGTATAGATTAGTAAGGATGGTTTCAGAGAGGCAGAATTTTGAACATCATAGAAGGTTTACAATTTCTTTATATTTTAGAAATTTATCATTTGCATCATTTTCAATGAATATAGGCCAAAAAATATATACCAATCCAGGCATCCATTTCTTTGTTTATACCATCTGTTCTTAAGTTTCAAGTATATATAATATCAAATTCCTTTCTTACTATTACTATTAATGAATAGTAACAAGGAATTATTTTAAATAAATTAAAGATTTTTTAAAATACATGTAGATCATAATATTTTACCAAACTAGTAATTATTCTTTACCAGCATGGTAAAGAATAATTACTAGTAATGGTAAAATATTATGATCTATATTTTTTATGTAATGTTTTTTAAATAGTATATATAATTAATTGATACTTACATTTGAGCTACGTAAGTATTTCCAAGACTTTTCTTTTCCTAACTTGAAACTGTCCTAAAAGGACACTTTCCCGGGGAATTAATGTGACGATAATTAAGGGACCATATAAAAAGTCAATGTTAATTACTACACATCTCATCTCCAGAATCAACGGTGACATATTTATTTTATTGCATGAATTTTGTTGTTTTTAAACTAGCTCAACATTTTGATCATTTTCTCCCAAAAAAAATAGAAACAAAAGAAAGGGAAAAAAAGGCTCCATTAGAAAATTGGAAAAGTAGAAATCAAACTTTTTTTTCCAAAAATATCCTTTTTGAATCAATTTCTTGTTGAACAATTGAAAGAAGTGTTCGTTTCATATTTGAAAATTAAACATAATAGAATCTGTATTTTCTTATCATGTCTTTGTGTTTCGTCTTGTCAACGTTTTATTCTAGTTTTCTACACAGTCCCTGAGTTAACTCGCAGTGGGCGTGGCAGGTGCCCGGGGGTCTACGTTTTTATCTCTCGGTATGTATCTCTCGCTTTGATGCAGGCACTTCACAGTGAAGGCTGACACCAGATCTACAGCTGATGCATCGTCCGCCAATAGTTGATATATACTCCAGACAGCACAGGTGCGATATGCATTATCTACCTCATTGTGACCTTATCTATGTCCATTTACAAATTAACAGAAGTATTTTGCTTTTGTGATTTGCTTTTTCATTTTATGTATGCATTTAAAATAAATTTTGTAATTGGTGAACATACTACGCATTTTGTTTACAACTAATTAATCTTGATATTTTTTTCATCATTTTTTTTAAAATACCGGTAATTTTGTTTTTTAATGATATTATTATATTTTTTATTTAGATTCACGATGGATTTTCATATTCTACACTGCATGTTTCACTCTCTTTGCATAGTTTAATATGTATGATTGCAAACTTAAAAAATATTTAACATATTGTATACAAAAAAAAATATGCTAAGTATTTACGATAAAATAAACGAGATGCATCCTTTGCCAAAATACATGCAACTTGTCACCGTTATCTGTACAAGCCGATGTTTTCTTCCATACAAGCCAGGAGGCATTATTTACTAGATAATCCTACAGACATGTTTTAATTTAAAGCTGAAAAATTCAAAGAATTCGTATTATTACAGATTGTTATAAATTTTGTGAATTCTATATAAGAAGTTTTTACGAAAGCCTATTAGGATCAATCTAGAGAGAAAAAAATTAAAAGGCGTTATAACGCCTTTCGAAAAGGCGTAATAACGTGAAAAAAGACGTAATAACGCCTTTCTAAAAGGCGTTATTACGCCTTTCCATTTCAAAAGGCATTATTACGCCTTTTAAAAAAGGCGTTATAGCGTCTTTTATTTTCAATACATGACTAAACATATTTAGCCCAAGCGAGTGGTGGTGGTGGGGGGGATTCAGAAATCTTACCTTTGGGACATGAATTTCACAATTTGATATAGGACTAATTTCTCAAAAAATAATTTAAACAGATAGTAAATAGTTTGCCTGCTTTTTTCCAAGAAGAGAGAAAAATATCTTCAAATGACATGAATTTTGATATAGAGCAAGCAAAGCTCCAAGAAACATCTGCCTACTAGTATATCGTATCTTCACAAGTAGAGTGTTGCCTTTTCTTAATACGAATGCAAACAGTTGTCAGTGAGATGTGCAGGAATATAGAGAATTGCTTAAATAAAGATTGTTTTAATTAAATCTTTCATATATTGATTAACATAAAATAACGCATTTCCATTTTCCTTTTCAAGTAGGCCAGTAATACGAGTGCAAATGGGGTAAACCGCCCCTTCACACAAACGCACTTTTGGAAAAGTCCAGTGCTACAGTTTAGATATTATAATTAACTGTTGGTTGCTTGGTTCCTGAACCTTTTGTTGCAGTGTGTAAAACTGTGGCAAATTATTGCATTTAAACAAAGTTTTACCGAGAAGTCACCCCACGAGTTTGGCCAGTAGAGTGGGAATGATGGTGGTGGTGGTTGGGGGGGGGGAGGCGTTAGAGGCACGGGCCTGTTAAATGCAAAATAATAGTTATTAAAAAGCGTAATAACCCTTTTGGAAAGGCATAACGCCTTTTAGAAAGGTATAATAACGCCTTTTTGAAAGGCGTTATAACGCCTTTTAAAAAGGTGTAATAACGCCTTTTAAAAGGCGTAATAACGCCTTTTTGAATGGAAAGACGTAATAAAGCCTTTTGGAAAGGCATAATAACGCCTTTTTGAATGGAAAGGCGTAATAACGCCTTTTAGAAAGACGTTATAACGCCTTTTGGAAAGACGTAATTACGCCTTTTGGAAAGACGTAATAACGCCTTTTTGAATGGAAAGGCGTAATAACGCCTTTTAGAAAGGCGTTATAACGCCTTTTTTCGCGTTATAACGCCTTTTAAAAAAAAATTTTCTCTTTAGAGTGATCCTAATAGGCTTTTGTAAGTTTTACTTTCGGACTGCGAATGTCTACGATGGATAAGTAAGATTATCAGCTCTAAAGTTCCTTTGAAAGTTTATTATCACATAAAAAGGTTTTCTTTATGAATGAAGAACTCGTTAAATATAAAACCAGTTGCAACTTGATTGCAGATTCCTCTTTAAAAAGTCTCGATATTTTACGGTATTTCTTAGATTTCCACATGTTAAAAGTTGAAATAGGTTCATATACATTGTTTTCTCTATGAAATATGGAGAGAAAAAACCATGCTAACGAACAGTAATCAAGCTTACAAGTCCATGGACGCAATACAAATTCGGGGCAGAGCAAACACGTGCCTCTAAAAACACCGGAGGTGTGATCAGGTGACATAGAGGAGCTAGTGTATAAGCATCCCCATCGTCGGAAACCCACGGTCGGTCTCGCTTCTCTTACCTCGAGAAGCGAGACCGACCGTGGGTTTCCGACGATGAAGCATCCCATGTCGACCGGACACCGCTGTGTGCTACTTGTCATAATCTGGCAAACGGAAAATCCATACAAATCAATGTGTAAATAATTGTCTAACAAAAGGTATAAAAAAAATTCAGTCGGCATTTGACTTAATTAATTAATGTTAGATTGTATTTGCTGCATCGTCAGCTACCCCAAGATCGGTCTCGCGCTTCTCTTACCGACCGTGGTTTTCCAACGATGATTTGCTGGCGCGTCGTTGTCTCCACAACTGAACTTTCAAAATGATGCCAGACTTCAAACGAGATTGATATCCCTGTTTTATCAACTTTTTGTCAATAGCTTGCCATAAAGTGTTCGTCGGAAGAGCATGGGTCTTGCGTCTCGAATCAACTGAGAGACACGCACCCCATGTGCAGGTGATAAGGGTTTATTGCTACATAAGTAAAGAAAAGTAGTCAACAACAAAATGGGAAGTTATCACCTTCATCATAAAGGTTTGTTGTTAGGTTACCATTAACGTCTTTTTTCTAATGGTATATCCTAATATGAAACACATGTATCAGTCAAACTCTGTTGTATCTGTTATTTCAAGTTCATTGGAATATACAGAGTCGAACTAAGAATTGAGATAATTATTGTTAATTGAAAATATATAACGTCGATATAAACATCTAAATTTTAAGTGTATTTATCTTCTTAGTACAGTTTTGATTTTTTAAAAATAAATTCTGCTTTAGGAAAACACAAAATAGCCAGGTCTGCTAATAACAGAGTGCAATTGGTATCCATGAGAATACTGACAGATTGGAAGCCCTGTTCTCCAAAAACCACATACTAGATATTGTCATTCAAAACTCAAGCACCTCATCAGCTTCGAACTACTTGTGTGTACAATCAGTGTTTTTTAAAAAATAATTTTGTAAATAACCAACCAATGGCAAGGTAAGTAAATTTACGAGTTCCAATTTCATAGAAAATGTAGCTTGCTATGATCTCAAAATGCCTGTCCTGGACTTCCATTTCATGTATAACCAAACTTTTGACATTACTTCCATGGGCGTCGGAAGCAAATTGAAAGTGGGGAGGCAGGGGGGGGGGGCTAAACCAACAAAAAAAAATGTAAATCCCTATTTTCAATGCCTACATAATGTCTATTTTTGCAAAAAAGTGGGGGGAGGGCAAAGCCCCCCCCCCCCATCCCCGGTTCCGACGCCTACGACTTTAATTTCGCAGCATCTACAAATGATACAAATCTGTGAATATGGTATAGGATACGGGCCTCTGAAAATTCCAGAGGTGGATTTGCCAACTAAAAAATTTCGCCCCGTTTTATTTTTGCCCATTTCGCTCTTACCTCATGAGGGCGATTTTAAAATGGGGCGAATTAAAAAAATTCAGTATAATTTCTTAAACAAAACTACGACTGGGCGAATTTTACAGTGTGAAAGGGCAAAAATAACCCTGTTTTCAGTATTGATCCGTTTGACATGACATTACGTAGTCAAATTCAAAAGTCTTACAAATTCACAATTGGTATGAAACACATCAAACAAAATAGATCCAATGATATGCTATATTTGTATTTTTTTTTCAAATCAATACATGTATAGCGACCATAGAATTCCTTAATGCTGATTTTAAACAAAGATGGTGAAATCTCTGTAACATTGACTTATTTACCAGTAGTCTGTCTACTCTGAGTATGCCCTCGTATAAATTTGGATCATATACAGGTGAAAGCGGGTTAGTTCTTTAATAAAGTTGATGATGGAAAATATGAAATCATCCCGTTTTATACATTTTGCTTGTTTGTGGGCCCTTATCATCCACTGTCAGTAAAATTTCCAAATATAAACTATTTATGGCAGACTCTGTGGTCTTTTATTTCAAGTTCATTGGAATATATGGAGTCAACTTATGAATGGAAATAACATATTAATGTAAATGTTCTAAAAAATAAAACTGAATTAAGTACATGTATATTTAATTGAGTAAATCATAGTTGTGAATATTAATTCATTAATATGTGTTTCTCATGCTGTTGCAATTAGAACCAGTTTCATGATCAAAATTCTACAACAGTGGTACAACCTGGCTCATATTCAACACCTTTTGGTCAAATTCAAAACCTTTATTCAAAAAAGACAAATCCAGGGGGTCAATTTTCAACCCAGGTCAAAATTCTAAATTACAGGCTCAACACTCATAACAATCATGCCAGCAGTTTGGAAGCTTGATGCCCAAAAGTGAAGAAATCTTTACAAAACTGTACTATTTTTGTAAGAACTTTCAGCCCAATCCAACAGGAAAGGGTGGGAAGGGGGATGAATTTCACATGTTTGTGGAATTTGTAGCCTTATGCTCAGGTGAGCGTCTCAAACTGCCAGACATTAGAGACCTAACTAGTAACTAAATAAGTCTCAATAATGACTTTAATAATAATAGTAGTTTATTTTACAGCATTTATATCCTATTAACATCTATTCAATTATGTCTTGCATCCTCTCAAAACACTGTTTTAACTATTACATGTACATCAACATAAAGACATGAAGAAGGAATATTAAAAAACACAAAAGGCATCATGCATTACTGTCAACAGACAATTAATGCCACATTTACATAACTACAATGGAGAAAACAAAACGCACTGTCAGAATCAAATTTGCAGATAAAGTAGGTAAAATGATTCATCACCATTTTCATCCTCTTAAGCAAAGACTGAAAAAATATACAGATGGTTTTCATACAGAAAAAGTTCATTTCACTCACTCAGCCATACTAAGTCATCATGTACCAACTTCTATCACAGTTTATTTCTAATCAGTAGCCTATAGGGATACTGAATTCTATAAGAGGATATCCTACACATGAGCAGGTCACACAACACAGTCATATCCATATTGACAAGATACTTTGTGCTTTGATGGGGTATCCTAGAACACCATCTTCTTTCAAGTTTGCACAGTGTCATACAAGTTCTTATACATGTATATTAATAAACCAGATATAAAAGATAAAGAGATCCCTAAAGCTATCCTTCTTGTCCAAAATCAGCAGTGAACTCCTCTAACTTTTTAAGGTCCGCTTCATTCACTGTAGGTTTAGATGTGGCTAATGACATTAACATGTCATTCTGAAATGAATAAGCAAGGTTTAGAATTAACAAAAAATATTATTGACTTAAAAAAATTCCTTCTTGTACATGTTGTAGAATTTTAAATGTGAAAAAATGTTTGAATAAACTAACTCTGAATGTCAAGGAAGACAACTCACAAATATCAATTTCCTTTAAAATTCATGAGGTCCTAAGTCTCATAGAAATAATGATAAAGTTGTACAAACCATGGATACAATGGGTTCTAGCAATTTATTTCCATCAACGTCTGTCCAGTTCATCTCCATAGCTCCAGGGGCCCCTGGAGAACAGGGAGTCAGTAGGTCATCCACTATCACATTGGGATCCTCCCTCGAGGGACCTCGCACCTAAATCAAAAATATTATTCATCAATTAAAGTCTGTTCTGTTTCTTAGAAATACATTCACAGTTAAGGTATGATCTAGATCTGGGTTATTGGGATGCTGCATATATCCATATTTGAAACTGTGTGCTCTTGAAGCATCGAAAAACGAAATTACTAGGGATGTCAACGAATAGTCGACTATTCGACTATCAGTCGAATGGGCCGACAATCGAATAATGAAACGACATTTGAATATCAAATAAATGCAAGTAAAGGAGGTGATAATGAAATTCTCATCTCAAAACTGAAAAAGCGCCCTTCCTCTCATAGTGTACGTCCTCAGACGAGAGCTCAAACACAGTCACAGTATATAAACATTTTTCCAAATTGTACATATGGAAAAAAGGTGTGTTCCCATTTTGCCTTAATTGTGAAATACTAAGGCGAAATGGGAATTTTAGTATTTGTAAATATTAATACTAGGTTGATATAAAAATTTAAATGATAAAAATTTTTTGATTGAATATAACATTTAATGGAAATTTATAAATACTGTGAATGAAATAATACGTGTAATACCAAAAAGTACTTTATGCTAAATATATTAAATCTTCATCACCTTAATTCATCTGAGAGCTTACTAAGGCGAAATGAGAATGCTAAATTTTACAGTTAAGGCGAGATGGGAACAAACCAAAAAAAAAAAAAAACAGTAATTACATACTGTGACAATTATTTCTCAATCACTGACTTTTCGTTTTTGTAGTAAATTATGCAGCTTATACTGGACTTTGAAAATTAATTAATTGAATTGTACCAATTATATTCATAACCTCTAGGAATTTTAAATCCTAGGAACAAACAATATCTGCATGGCTGTGAAGTTTTTTGAACTTCGATAATTATCAAAACAATAATCTTACATAAAAGGCATTATGATAGTTTGGGTAATCATTAATTGAACAAACAGTATTTAACAAAATCACTGGATGTGTGGATAGTGTGTGTTAACAATTCCCATTTTCCAATTTTTTTCAATTTTCTAATTTATTCTACTTGATAAGCTTTCAAAAACACCGTGCTATAAAAATGCTTCGAATAGTCGACTATTGTTCGAATAATGCAATCGAATGTTCGACTAAGGAAAATTTTTATTTTGACATCCTTAGAAATTACTGAACATAACATTGCAAACATAATTAGTAAGAACCCTTTCTATTATGATCCTGGAGGAATGTTTGTTTTACATTAAGATGGCTAATATTGCTAGACTTACTTTTCTGAAATGTGTAGCTGTTTGGACTTTTCTGACAGGCTGCATTAGAGCGTCTCTGACCACAATGGATATGTCAGCTCCAGAATACCCCTCTGTCCTCCGCCCTAGTTCTCGGAATTCCTCCTCACTAAGGCTGTGAGGGGTGTTCCCCAGGTGAAGCTTAAACATCTCTGTTCTGGCAGGGGCTTCAGGCAGGGGAATATAAATTCTTTTCTCAAACCTAATCAAATAGAATTTTTTATACATATTTTTAGATGAAAAAATATGACAAAATGAGAACATTTTTAGACTATAATATTAATCTTAAATTTTATATAATTGTGACATTGTTTTACTAAATGAAGCTATCTATTTACCTTCATTTAGACATGAAAACAATATCACATTTAAAATATTTGCATGAAATATTGGTTCGATATTTAACCAGAAGTCTTTGTCGAGACTGTAGCTCTACTGGTTTGTACTTATAACAAAGGATGAGAAAAGAAGCCATTGCCATTAGACCAAAACTGTAGAAGGAGTAGTGTTTTAAAGGAATTTCACAGACATTTCTATTTTTAGTAACAATGGCAACACTGTTCATCGAAATCAAAAACCGATGCACTATTCTATGTATCTTAGTGTAGTCTACTTGTGTGCAAAGTTATATTGAAATCAGACCAAAACTGTAGGAGTAGCGTTTTAAAGGAATTTCACAGAAAATTCTATTTTTAGTAACCACGGCAACACTGTTCATCGAAATCAAAAACCGATGCACTATTCTATGTATCTTAGTGCAGTCTACTTGTGTGCAAAGTTATATTGAAATCAGACCAAAACTGTAGGAGTAGCGTTTTAAAGGAATTTCACAGAAAATTCTATTTTTAGTAACCATTAGTGATGGGGAATCGGAAAAAAATCAGAATCGATTATCGGTAATAATCGGCTGGGCATAATCGATTAATAATCGATTATAATCGAAATTTTGAACTTTAATGAAATTAATATAGAAAAGTTAAAACTTATTTAGATTTCTGTAAGATTTTACAAAAAAATCATTAACTTACATAAAATATTCAAAAATATTAATTGAAATTTCTTTTTCTAAAAGTGGAAAATAATATGATATTTTGTTTACTTTAAACACTATAGGACTATTGAAACAGAATGGGAATTAATTTTTTTACAATGTTTTCAACAATCATCACTACTTTATGCTCTTTACACTTGGATTTGGTAATAAAATTGAAAGTATGAGACTTTTATTTTTTGTTAGCGATGTCGGCGACATTTATTTTATAATCGATTAGTAGCATCGAAGAGCTTCTAACGACCGACAATCGATTGTCGGCGACAATCGTTCCATCACTAGTAACCATGGCAACACCGTTCAACGAAATCAAACAAGAGGCCCATGGGCCACATCGCTCACCTGAGAAGCTTTGGCCATTCCGTTCTTTACCAGATTTCCCCCTTGTAATACATATTGTGACCCCATCCTACCCCAATGATCATAATTTAAACAATTTGAATTCTACACTATCCCAGTATGCTTCCACATAAGTTTCAGTTTTTCTGGCCCAGTGGTTCTTGAGAAGAAGATTTTCAAAGATTTTTTCTATATGTTTCTATGTAAAACATTGATTCCTTATTGTGGCCCCGCCCAACCCCCGGGGGTCATGATTTGAACAATTTAGAATCTACACTACCCCAGGATGCTTCCACATAAGTTTCAGCTTTTCTGACCCAGTAGTTCTTGAGAAGGAGATTTTCAAAGATTTATTCTGTATATTTCTATGTAAAACTTGGATTCCCTATTGTGGCCCCGCCCAACCCCTGGGGGTCATGATTTGAACAATTTAGAATCTACACTACCCCAGGATGCTTCCACATAAGTTTCAGCATTTCTGGCTCAGTGGTTCTTGAGAAAAAGATTTTCAAAGATTTTTCCTATATATTTCTATGTAAAACATTGATTCCCCATTGTGGCCCCGCCCTACCCCCGGGGGTCATGATTTGCATAATTTAGAATCTACACTACCCAAGGATGCTTCAACATAAGTTTCAGCTTAACTGGCCCAGTGGTTCTTGAGAAGAAGATTTTTAAAGATTTTTCCTATTTATTTCTATGTAAAACTTTGATTCCCGAATGTGGCCCCGCTCAACCCCCGGGGGTCATGATTTGCACATTTTATAACCTAAACTATCCTAGGATGCTTCCACATCAGTTTCAGCTTTTCTGGCCCAGTGGTTCTTAAGAAGAAGATTTTCAAAGATTTTTCCTACATATTTCTAGGTAAAACTTTGATTCCCCATTGTGGCCCCACCCTACCCCCGGGGGTCATGATATGAACAATTTAGAATCTACACTACCCCAGGATGCTTCAAAATAAGTTTCAGCTTTTCTGGCCCAGTGGCTCTTGAGAAGAAGATTTTCAAAGATTTTTCCTTTATATTTCTTTGTAAAACTTTGATTCCCAATTGTGGCCCCGCCCAAGCCCTGGGGGTCATGATTTGAACAATTTAGAATCTACACTACCCCAGGATGCTTCCACGTAAGTTTCAGCTTTTCTGACCCAGTGGTTCTTGAAAAGAAGATTTTCAAAGATTTTCCTTTATATTTCTATGTAAAACTTGGATTCCCCATTGTGGCCCCGCCCAACCCCCGGGGGTCATGATTTGTACAATTTAGAATCTACACTACCCCAGCATGCTTCCACATAAGTTTCAGCTTTTCTGGCCCAGTGATTCTTGAGAAGAAGATTTTCAAAGATTTTTCCTATATATTTCTATGTAAAACTTTGATTCCCCATTGTGGCCCCGCCCTACCCCTGGGGGTCATGATTTGAACAATTTAGAATCTACACTACCCCAGGAAGCTTCCACATAAGTTTCAGCTTTACTGGCCCAGTGGTTCTTGAGAAGAAGATTTTTTAATGACCCAACCCTATTTTTGTCTTTTCTTGATTATCTCCCCTTGCGAGGGGATATGTCCCTTAATTTTAACAATTTAAAATCCCCTTTACCCAAGGATGCTTTGTACCAAGTTTGGTCAAAATTGGCCCAGTGGTTCTTGAGAAGAAGTCGAAAATGTGAAAAGTTTACAGACGGACGGACAGACAGACAGACAGACAGACAGACAGACAGACAGACAGACGGACAGACGGACGGACGACGGACAAAATGTGATCAGAAAAGCTCACTTGAGCCTTCGGCTCAGGTGAGCTAAAAACGATGCACTATTTTATGTATCTTAGTGTAGTCTACTTGTGTGCCAAGTAATATTGAAATCAGATCAAAACTGTAGGAGGAGTAGCATTTTAAAGGAATTTCACAGAAAATTCTATTTTTAGTGACCATGGCAACACTGTTCATCAAAATCAAAAACCAATGCACTATTTTATGTATCTTAGTGTAGTCTACTTGTGTGCCAAGTTATATTGAAATCAGATCAAAACTATAGGAGGAGTAGCATTTTGTAGGAATTTCACAGAAAATTCTATTTTTAGTAACCACGGCAACACTGTTCATCGAAATCAAAAACCGATGCACTATTCTATGTATCTTAGTGCAGTCTACTTGTGTGCAAAGTTATATTGAAATCAGACCAAAACTGTAGGAGTAGCGTTTTAAAGGAATTTCACAGAAAATTCTATTTTTAGTAACCATGGCAACACCGTTCAACGAAATCAAAAAACGATGCACTATTTTATGTATCTTAGTGTAGTCTACTTGTGTGCCAAGTAATATTGAAATCAGATCAAAACTGTAGGAGGAGTAGCATTTTAAAGGAATTTCACAGAAAATTCTATTTTTAGTGACCATGGCAACACTGTTCATCAAAATCAAAAACCAATGCACTATTTTATGTATCTTAGTGTAGTCTACTTGTGTGCCAAGTTATATTGAAATCAGATCAAAACTATAGGAGGAGTAGCATTTTAAAAATTTCACAGAAAATTCTATTTTTAGTAAACATAGCAACACCATTCATCAAAATCAAAAACCGATGCACTATTTTATGTATCTTAGTGTAGTCTACTTGTGTGCCAAGTTATACTGAAATCAGACCAAAACTGTAGGAGGAGTAGCATCTTGAAAAATTGTTTACAGACAGACGGACGGACGACGGACACCTTACTATCGCATAAGCTCTTCTGGTCTCTGACCAGTAGAGCTAAAAAAAAAAATAAAGTGATACAGATGCCTTGTTTTGAAATCCACTCAATTACCAGTAAACTTAGGGGAAAAAATCCAAAAAATCATGCATACGATTATTTGTTAATTGCTAATGTAAATACACACTAGTCAAAGTCATTATTTTTTTTTTTTATTTTAAACTACTGATATGATAATTAAATTCAGAAAGAAATAATGTGCACCCAAAATGTACACAGGATAGTAATGACAACGTAAATAAAACAACTTTCATTATCCTATATATGTGGTTCACTGTAAAATGATATTAATGTCTACCATGAAGAAAACAGACATCAATTTCTGAATAAAAACATCAAAAGAGCAAACAATATTCACCTTCTCCTTATAGCCGAGTCCAGCACCCAGGGTATGTTTGTAGCTCCTAATACTAGAACACCGTCATTGTCTACACCCACTCCCTGCATCTGGACCAGAAACTCCGTTTTGATTCTCCTTGCCGACTCAGATTCATTCTCACTACGCGATCCACAGAGGGCATCCACTTCATCAATAAATATAATGCTGGGCTTATTCTCACGAGCTAAGGCAAATAATGTCTTTACCAATCTGAAATAAAAAATATCAGAATTACTTCACAGAATCACATATTCTGCCAATATTTTTTGAATTATGCATTTTAAAATAAAGGTAGTTAGAGATAACAAGATTCAGTTAAATTAATGCAATCTAAAAGAAAGGAAAAATCTCTCTCTAAATAATTGCTCTGGTAAAGTACAACCATACAAACAACATCCATGAAAGTTTGATCAGGATAATGTAAGGCCAAAAAAAATAATAGCCTTGTTTCCTGCTACCAGCCTGAAAAAAATAGGGTAGGTAGGTAGGAAAATTATTTAATTTTTTATTTAATTCTATTTTTTCCAGTGGCATTTTTTGATATGACCAAATAAAACAGGTCATACAGGTCAACATTATATTTTAAAATTAGATATTATCACATCTTTATACAGTTTCATGAAATACCACCTGATTATATTTTTTCTTTACTTTCTGAACATGAAATTCCTGAAATTCTTAATTTTTTTCTCCAAAACTTAAAAAAAAAACTTTAGGGTCGGGTGCAAAAAAAATAGGGTAGGTCAGATAGTAGGAAACAAGACTATTTTTGGTTTTGGCCTAATTACCTGATATTAGATAAACCTTTTCCAAAGTCTTTAACCTGGTTATTTTACACACATGTAAGCTACATTTTATGTCCATAAGAAACGACTTACTTTTCACTTTCTCCCAGCCATTTTGACACTAAATCAGCTGATGAAACCGAAAAGAAGGTCGAGTTATTGGCTTCTGTTGCCACAGCTTTTGCAAGATAGGACTTTCCTGTACCAGGAGGCTGTAATATATAGCAATAAATGTGGGGTTTTTTTTCAAAAAACAATTCCACTGCACTTATATGAGACTGAATAAGTTCAATTCATTACTGAACTTTTTTTTTCCTAAAATGTATAATTTGTTTTTAAACATACATGTAAATTCAATATTTTTATTTAGAATACTAACTCCAAACAATAAAATTCCCCTCCAAGGTTTTCTTTTACCTATAAGAGAATGAAAATAAATCTGTTTATTAGGAATGACAAGGTCTTGAACAAAGAAATGCTTTGAAATTGTAAAAACCAGAGTAACTGGTGATTTTAAAACTGAGGACAAAAGTGTTTCCATTGAAAGCAATCTCCAATAGTAATGTTCATTTATATCCTGAGACAGTCTTAAAAGGTTTCCTACAAGTAGTAACTCTTACTTATGAAATTTATTTACATGGTACTCTTACCAGTAAAAAGATGAGGAAATTTTACAGGTAGAATTACAGCCTCTTTAAGTGCTTCTTTAGCCATGTGTAAACCAGCAACATCATCCCATTTTACATTAGGTCTTTCCATCACAATGGCACCTGTAATATTTCAAAAATTTAACTGCATTTTTTTTTATTTTGTGGAAAACTGGAAGATACACCCTAAATGAAAAAATTAGAACCTACAGATATTGATTAACTTTTTTTTTAAAACAAACTGGAACCCAAGAATATTTATCAGATTTATAGATGTAGAAACTGCTTTTCATTTTTTTTTCAAATCAACTATATACATGTAGTAAAGAAAGAGTGGGCAAGCTTTTTATTTTTTCAATGTATAATTTCTTAAGTGTAGACCAAACCTGACAGCTGATTTGAAAACTTCTTTTTATCTGGATCTTCTTCATCACTGTCAGAGTCATTGTTCTTTGATGATTTTCTTTTAAAATTAAGAAAAATATGATTTATTCTCTCTTGCAATCTCATTACAATGAACACTTCATACATTGTATTCAATGTATGAATTTATGTTTTTGCACAATGTACATACCCTTTGTTGTTAGACCCTCCTCCATCTGCCACTGGCTTTTTGGACTTTTTGTTCAAGAATTGTTTTAGTTTCTCTGCTCTGTCTAGATATTGTGCACATTTGGCTCGGATACTGTCTTTCGCTTTTTCACTTTGTGCCTCATCTAAAATTCAATTACACATAATAAGTATATTGAAAGCTAAACATCAGCCAGGGAAAAGATTTTGCCTACATTATATGTGAAATTTTATAATGGTTCATGTACTCACATTTCATAGCATGTAAAAAGTACTCTACTGAGTGTTCATAGAGCCGTAGAGCTTCCTCATAATTCTTATTCTTGTCTTCTTCTGTGGCTTTTGTAACAAGCTCAATGGCTTTCTGTAAATGGATGGAAAACATCAGTTATATATTAACTTTTAACACCTTAACTTTTATCCTTTTAAACTCATAGTATATCTTGTGCTTACAAGTAAAGCAGTGCCAGGAACATATGCTCCATGCCCATTCACATATCGCCGAAAAACAGAATTCATGTTGAAAATCGTCAGGAGTGCATATGATAGCACTACCTTCTCCCCTGTCTAATTTTGACAGAGTGTGCTTTCTGTCTCAATTCATAGAAATACTCTAAACCGAGTCACAGCAACACCTTTATACAGACAATATGTTGTTAGGAATAATTATGATCCTTTCTTTTATCAATATCACATGCAAATCATGGGACTTGCAGAAACATCTAAAAATAGACATTGCTCATGGTATTCCAAATTTCGATGCTAAACAGTTTTAAACATATATATATATTCTGGAGCTATTCAATAGTATTACTTTTATAAGCAGACATGGTGTACAGCTTTGTGCATTTTATTTTTGTTTTTTTGAAAGATTGTGATACAAAACATGGGATAAAATATGCATGGACTGCGTAAACCCAAAGTAAACACATTTTAACTCTCAATATTTTCTGCCCTACTTTAATGTGGCTGTTTTTGATGTCATCATGAACATGTTCAGTAAAGGAGCCTGCAAAACTTGTATAAATGGTGTGAAAACTATAGCATAATAACACCACAAATAGATGTTAGAATGGAAAGCTTCAATTCAAAAATTGTACTGGTGCAATAAAATTTCACAGTGATTAAAGTTTAAAATTTTGTTCTCTGCTATATGGCATGCAATGTGCACTTTATTATAAAGCCACAGAAGGATGTCAAATATTATACATTAACACACGATTTCCAAATAACAGGTGATCATTAGCAAGGAACCGAGTTTACAATGACCTTCCAAGGTGTAGCAAATACTGTACCTGTAACGTATTGCCTGAAGACATGGATATTTTACGTTTTTAAGCAATATTTGTATCTGATGGTATAAATTACATTAATTTTGGGGGTTTAGCACCCTTTATTTATCAATTCCTCTTCTGATTCATTTCAAGATGGTGGCTCTTCAGTTCCGTGTCACATGACCTTTATTTTGATGATAAGTATAATGACCGGAAAGGCTTGAATCCTCTCAATACGTTACCCAATATAAAATCTTAGATATTTTTATTTGTAAACTTTATTGCAATTAATCATTTCATTTCTTTTTTGTTTAATGATTTTGAGACAATTAATTGGAGATGTATTATCGATTTAGCGATTTAGATTTTATTTGGCTTTCAAAAGTCTAAAGACAATCAAATATGTATTATAAATTAGTGTATCACAATATTCAATAAATTAATGGATTTATTAAATTCTTAGAAAATCCTTCAATTTTCAAAGAAAGCATTTCAGTGTTATCTGTTCGATATATTCAGGCAGAAATTTGTACAAACACGAAAATCGCTTTTAAAGGGGGGGGGGTTCAGAGTTAAATTCAAACTTTTCTCATTTGAATACAGTACTGACAACATTACCCGATTTGGCTTATTAATGTAGAGAGTGGGAGGGGACAACCAGCCTTCTAATAAACATTTTCAACAATAAAAAGTAATGTTTAGAGAAAAAAAACGTTGGACAACACAACCCCCCCTGCGATACTTCGTTCAGATATCATGAAATTGAGCTCCTAATTATTGAAAGGATATTTTTGAACTTAGAATACCATCCACATTCCTACAAAAGATATATTACTTTAAGTAAAGATTTGCGGGTAGATTACGTTAACCTGACAATGGCAAGACTATTTCTATTTTCATCATACCCCAGAAGAAACTAATGCACCTGTGTATGAGAAGGGGGGGGGTACTCTATGGACATTTTTTTATTCCATCCATCTCAGCAGAACATCAACTTTATGTCTCTGTTATCAGTTTTATTTTTAGACTTTAACTTGATAGTTTACGTCTTCTGTTGTATGGGATGGGTGCTCTGAACAAGATTCTGAAAAGCTGGAAAAAGTACAACTAGCTGCGGCTAGAATTGTCACCGGACTTCCTATTTTTGCATCTACTGAAACACTTTACTTAGAAACTGGTTGGGAAACTTTAAAATTTAGGCGTTATTACGTTATGTTGCAAAAATGTCTACTATGTTCAAAATACAGAAAGAGACTGTCCCTGAATATTTAAATAATATTGTACCAAACAAGCATGAAAATGTATCAAAATTCAATACCCGCAATAAAGAACAGTTCATTATTCCAAGATGTAGATTAGAACTATTCAAAAAGTCATTTGTGCCAGACGCCGTGAAACAATGGAATTTATTGAAATTAGATACAAGAGAAGCCATCTCAATTAATTCCTTCCGTAAAAACTTAAGAGCTTGTACAAAAATCATCAATCCGCCAACATATTTTTCTTTTGGTAAACGCTACACAAACATACTTCATACTAAACTAAGACACAACTGTTTACTTAATTATGATCTATATAAACGCAATATTATCAACAGTCCTCTTTGTTCTTGTGGAAAGTTTGAAGATGTTTATCATTATTTTTTTGCTTGTACAAAGTATGCAAATGCTAGAAACAATCTTTTTAACCACCTGTTCATGATAGGGGTGATAGAGATTTGCCTGTATCAACTAATATTAAAATTTTTGCTGCTGTCCATTGATTTATTACTGAAACATGTAGATTTTAAATTGATTTGTAATTAACTTGCATCACTTGAAAATATTATAAATATCATATTTTAATGTATTATTTGCATGACATATTGTTATATTTATGGAGAGGAACTTGTAAGTTGCAAGAACTTGTTTCCAATCCATTCGACTCGTTCAATAAAATATGTTCAAACAGTTTACGTCATCGACTTTATGCCACAGCTATGTTTCAATGACCTCTTTCGAAGTTTAGATACATGTATAGACATATTTTATATGTATTATATCTTAATTATGTGTTATATTTTGCTTTCTTTTATTTGAATTATGGCCCATAATCGCATAATTTTCATGAATTAAGTATACTGGTATGAAATAATGGATGAAGTTTGAAAGGTAAATCCACACCAAGAAATATATTTAATTCATTTTTTTAAACGCTATATACGTATGTACACTTTCATTCTTTAAAGAATATATGTTGAAAAAGAAGGTTTCATTGGGGAGGGGGGGGGGGCTATTTGCACAATCTGATTTTAAAGCACATTAAATATTGAGAATCCCACAACTTTTCATGAAAAGCTGTTTTTTTAATCCAACAACTTTTTCTAAAAAAAAAAATACACTAAAAGCACAATTCAACAACAAAAATCCACATGATCAGTTTATTTTATTATTAACATAGTGATACGTATTGTCACGTGATGAGATGGGTTCCAAATATGGATGAAGGACGTCGTATGTTTCCTGTTTGTCCGTGTTATCCAGTTCCGAGTAATATGGCCTGAAACTAGAAAATATTCAACACTACACTATAGTTCTTTTTCTGCGACAATTTAATATCAAATCTCTGGTTAGATGAACTTTTTTGTTTGTTCTCTTTTAATTAGAAGCTAATGCAAATAATTTTTTTTTACTTTTCTCGCTTTGGTGAGGACTCAAAATCTGAAACAAAAAATAAATAAAAACTAGATGAGATCTCGTTGCGAGCAACGAGTAGGTCTTCCGTTGAATTTCTCGATAAGATGAGATGTGATTTTGACTGAGATATTAGTTAAAAGAAAATGACATTAAGTTTTTCTTCTTTAGATCTAAAGTGTCGGATTTAATCACGATAATCTGAACATCTTTTGTTCAATATTGCTTATAAAAATGCTCCCCCTTTTTTGAGACGTAAAGCATAAAAAAATAGCATTTTGGCCCCTTGCAACCCGTTATTAAGTAAGATAAGACCAAAATTTTATAATATATTGTTGCAAATCATTAAGATGAATACTTTAGCTTTAATAATGTATAACAAAATATTGATCATTAGAGAGTGATTTTGAAGATTTTTTGTTCAGCACTTATTCAGAGATTTCTATTCGTTGTGGAGATATGCTTAATGGAAATATTTAAAGGCCATCCCTACAGGTCCTTAATAGGGCCGTTTTACAAAAATTCAAAGTATGCATATTGTTTAGAACATTATTCTGAACATCTTTTGTTCAATATTCCTTATTAAAATATTCCCCCTTTTTGAGATATAAAGCGTCAAAGATTTGACATTCTGGCCCCTTGTGACCCCTAATTACGTAACATATGATCAAAGTTTTATCATATATTGCTGCAAATAGTTAAGATAAATACTTTTGCTTCAGTAATGTATAACAAAATATTGATCATTAGAGAGTTATAGATAAAAGACTTTTGGCCCCTCTTAGCCCCTAATTTGAGGGGTCAGCCCCATTTTCTTGGTATCAAATGAAAGGTCTTGTGATTATGAAGATTTTTTATTCAGCACTTATTCAGAGATTTCTATTCGTTGTGGAGATATGCTTAATGGAAATATTTAGGGGCCAACCCTACAAGTCCTTAATGGGGCCGTTTTTCAAAAATTCAAAATATGCATATTGTTTAAAACATTATTCTAAACATCTTTTGTTCAATATTGCTTATTAAAATATTCCCCCTTTTTGAGATATAAAGCGTCAAAGATTTGACATTCTGGCCCCTTGTGACCCCTAATTACGTAACATATGATCAAAGTTTTATCATATATTGTTGCAAATCGTTACGATAAATACTTTTGCTTCAGTAATGTATAACAAAATATTGATCATTAGAGAGTTATAGATAAAAGACTTTTGGCCCCTCTTAGCCCCTTATTTGAGGGGTCAGCCCCATTTTCTTGGTATCAAATGAAAGGTCTTGTGATTATGAAGATTTTTTATTCAGCACTTATTCAGAGATTTCTATTCGTTGTGGAGATATGCTTAATGGAAATATTTAGGGGCCATCCCTACAAGTCCTTAATGGGGCCGTTTTTCAAAAATTCAAAATATGCATATTGTTTAAAACATTATTCTAAACATCTTTTGTTCAATATTGCTTATTAAAATATTCCCCCTTTTTGAGATATAAAGCGTCAAAGAGTTGACATTCTGGCCCCTTGTGACCCCTAATTACGTAACATATGATCAAAATTTTATCATATATTGTTGCAAATAGTTAAGATAAATATTTTTGCTTCAGTAATGTATAACAAAATATTGATCATTAGAGAGTTATAGATAAAAGACTTTTGGCCCCTCTTAGCCCTTAATTTGAGGGGTCAGCCCCATTTTTTTGACATCAAATGAAAGGTCTTGAGATTTTGAACATTTTTTCTTCAATATGCTTTAACAAATTATGATCCGGTATTAAGATATGAAACAAAATGTGTCAAATTTTATGAGATATTTCTGAGACATTTTTTCGGGCCCTACCGAGCTCCGGCGCCTTTTGCGCTAGAAAGATTTGGAGACCCAATTACAACTCACCAAACCTTCTTTTATTTTCACTGAAAATCTTAAGTTGATATCTTAAGTCGTTTCGGAGGAGTTTCCTGGACAAGCCGACCCTCTGAAAATCAGAAAATCGACCATATCTCACGACCGGAAGTGAGATAATCAAAAAGCAAAAAAACCTATCAAGATTAATTGAATATCTTTCAGATCTGAAAGTTTGGTATAAATCGGACGAGCCATCTCTGAGAAATCGCTTGCACAAAATCGGTTGGAAGAAAAATAATAATAATAATAACTAGACTCTTGTTGCCATGGCAACAAAAAAGTCTTCCGTTCCTGTATGATACCGTTTGCATTGTTTTTTGTATGTAGAGAAACGTGTACATTATTTAATAAATTTAAAATTGTAAGAAACTAAGTATGTCATTTCGGTACTTGCAGTCCTTTGATTTTTACTGCAAAAATGAATGCATCTATTGTTCTTCTGCATGCAATTTTTTTTTTGGTTAAGAAGCATATTTTAACTGTCTTTAAATTAAAAAAAATAAATGCGGAGTATCTAGAAGACAACGTCTCAGAACTTGGGGTACTTTGATTTTCACTACATAAATGAAAGTATTCACCATCCTTGTTGAATACACATGACAAATTATAATACGTGTTTATATGAATTGAATTAATTTTTGCATTCAAAGAAAGATTTACATGTATATATAAGTCAAAGTAAAATAATATAGTTAATATCCTTTCAGTACTTGTGGTACTATGATTTTTATTGACTGACAAAAAAAAGCTTCCATAGGCAACTTATTGTATGCATTGATGTTTATGTGTAGGAAAACATGCCTGTTTATACTGCATACATGTGCATGTACACTTTAGTGAGAAAAAGGTTGGTATCTAAATCAGTCCTCTCAGTACTTTAGGTACTTTGATTTTCATTGCAATTATGTTATCTTACTCCTAATATTAATGAGTCTGTATGTTTTGATTTTTGTATGCAGAAAAACATGTAAACGTAACCTTCATGTAATTAAAAGTAAGAAATGCCCCTTTAGTACTTTCAGTACTTTGATTTTATAAATGCAAAACGAAAGTAGCCGAAATCTACAAAACATGTGATCTGATTTTAAAACAAATTATATATTTGGCTATTGTGGACATATCTCTATTATACCTAGAAATATCTTGAAAAAATTATTTCAAACAAAAAAGTCGAAAATTGACCGAAACACAAATTCACTTCCGGTTCGGACAGGAAGTAACGGAAACACACGAAAACTACGTCAAAACAAAGAGAATGTGATGATCTAAGAGTCCCGTAAATTTCACATTTTTACCACAACCTGTTCTTGAGAAAAATTCTGGACAATAGTCAATTTAAAATTTGGAAATTCGGCCATAACTTCGGACCGGAAGTGAATATTTCAAAAAACGGAATTTTATATAAACTTCACATATCAGCCTACTATCTTGTAAAAAATTGTGAAAATCTATCCAACCATCTCTGAGTAATCGCGCTCACAAAATTTGGGAGGAATAATAATAATAATAATAATAACTAGAGCAAAGCTCGTTGCAAAGCAACGAGTAGGTCTTCCGTCCTGTTTTGACCGGAAGTGACGTCAACAAATGAAAGCAAATGAGCTAAGTGGTCTCCATTGACTTTATAATTTTGATTTTGTATTTAAACCTTCAAAAACAAGCTATTTTTGGCTACTTCCGGTCACTTCCGGTTTGACCGGAAGTGATGTCAACGGACAGAAAATGAAGTTTTATGCTTCCAGATACATATGTTACCCAAAAATATGTCAAGAACGGCAAAAATATGCATATTCTGACGACTTCCGGTATGACCGGAAGTGACAATGCCGGACGCATTTTGACGACTTCAACAGATTCAGCTTGACATTTTGAACAACTTTGCTTTTTAGACGTATAACAAATTCTCAATACTTTTTGAGATATAAATGAAAAATTTTCGGCCCCTCTAGGCCCTTTATTTTAGGGGCCAGCCCTTTTTACGAGATATCATTTGAAAGATCGTGTAATTCTACACTTCTTTTGTTCTATATGTCTTAACAAAATATTTGTATGTGAAAAGATATCGAAGAAAAGGTGTTAGAAATTTTTAAATTCTCGACATGCCGATTTTTGGACCATAGCGAGCGTCGGCGTGCAGCACTTCCGGTAAAAATGAAATGCGTATGTCACATCTACAGACATTGCTCTATCATTGCTCAAAAAACTCAAGTTTCTATCTTAAGCCGTTTTTGGGAAAACTCGCGGACAAACTGACCCCCCTAAAATCACCAAATCGCAAAAATCTCAAAACCGGAAGTGACGTCATCAAAACAAAAAATTATATATCAGCTTTGTTTGATGCTTTATCAGTCCTGAAAGTTTCATGAAAATCGAGCGAGCCGTTTCTGAGAAATCGTGTACACAAAATCGGTAAGAAAAAAAACAATAAAAATAATAAAAATAGTGGAAAAGAAACCTAAGAATAACAAGAAGGTCTTCCGCTGAAGACGGAAGACCTTAATAAAAAGAAACAATACAAACACTATAAGTCTTCCGTTGTGAACGGAAGACTTAATAATAGGGAAAAAGAAACCGAACGAAAACAATAAGGTCTTCCGTTGGAAACGGAAGACCTTAATTAAAGGACAATTTTTTCCTAAATAGCAAATTCGATCTGCGTGGTTCGTTGAAATATTCAGAATAATAGTTACAATACATTACCTTGTCTTTGTGCTTCCTCTAACTGACTCTGTCTTCTTTCAGTATGAACTAAATGCCTATGAATTACCGGGTAAATTATTAAATCAAAAATTCTCTATATACTAGTATACGATAGCCAAAAAGAAAAGGCAAAAGTGTTCAACATAAGTTTTCTCAAATTTACTTACCTATTTAGAACACCTAAAAAAATGAAAATAATCGTTAGTATTATTATGTTCTTCTAATAAGAACATTTTTTAAAAGAATTAAATAATGGCATCATAATCCATGATTATCATTTTAAAATATTTACATTCAGTGTAATTTTCTTTATGAAATCCATTAGAAATTCACGACGTTAAAATTTCTATAATTCACGCGAAACCTTGTCACCGCGCGTTAGAATACACAGTAGGAACTATATGCACTTTCAATACTCTAGGGACACAAAAATGTATAATGTTTTATTTCAATTAAATGAAAAACTATAACACTGAAAAATTAACGTAAAAATACAACAAATGTGCGTTTAAGTTAATTTGTCACTTTTTTCCTCGCAATGTTTGTTTGCGTTATTTAACTTTGCAACGTCACAAACGGCTCTTACGTCTATAAAGCACACCAGTTTTAAAGGGCGCTAAATTCACATTAAAGATTACCGAAATAAACAAGTATGAAGAGGAAAAATTAGAAGAATGTAAATATTACAAGCATTGAATTCATATTTTGGGATGTCTTTGGTCCTATAACACACCTGGCAATTTAGAGAAATTCGTAATGAGGTAGTCAAATTAGTACGAAAAGCTCGAAATGATTATAAAGTGAAACTGGCCTCTCAACTTATCGATAAGACTATTCCTCCAGGTAAATGGTGGCGAATTGCTAAATCTGTCTCAAGATTTAAAAAACAAAATACTTCCCCTCCTCCTCTGAAATCTAGAGATGGTAGGATATTTGTTCATCCAATTGATAAAGCAGAAGAATTTAATAACTATTTTGTAAATATTTCACACATAAACACTGAGCCTGATCTCCCTGAACATGGACCAGGTCCTCCAATTAATTGCTTTGATGATTTTGAAATTACTGAGCAGGACGTTCTTGATCAATTATCAATCTTAGATACCTCTAAACCACCTGGACCAGACGGGTTATCTCCAAGAATCCTAAAAGAAACACGGTTCTCTATTTATAAACCAATAACAAAACTTTTCAACATGTCACTCACTAAGAAATGTCTACCTTATTTATGGAAACAAGCACATGTTTCCCCAATCTTTAAAAATAAAGGAAGCCCCGACAATGCTAATAATTATAGGCCCATATCTCTTACAAGTTCTGTCTGTAAAGTTATGGAGAAAATACTTTTCAAATATATGTACAATTATATAAAAGACTACGAATTGATATCAAAAAATCAATCTGGGTTCCAACCAGGGGACTCTACAATAAATCAACTAGTGGAAATATATGATAAAATTATGTCAAATCTTGACAAAGGCCGAGACTTAAGATTTATATTCTGTGATATTTCAAAGGCCTTTGACAGGGTCTGGCACAAAGGACTTATTTTTAAACTTAAAAACTTAGGCTTTAAAGATAATATTTTGGGATGGATTAAAGATTACCTTACTGACAGACAACAAAAAGTAAATGTAGAAGGTTTTTCCTCAACCTTTAAAACTGTTGATGCGGGAGTACCCCAAGGGTCCGTGCTAGGCCCATTTTTATTCTTATTATACATTAATGACATTACTGAAGGCATACATAATGAAATTAGACTATTCGCGGATGATACATCATTGTTTGCAATAGTGGACACTGATATTAATACTCCTACATCATCTCTTACAACCGATCTTGATAAAATAAAGAAATGGTCAAACTCTTGGGCAGTAGACTTCAATGCTGATAAAACAAAAAATGTTAATTTTACAAGAAAGCAACGACTTTTCCCAGACATTCATTTTGGTGAAAACGGAAAAATTATTGAACAATCTAATAGTCATACACATCTAGGACTCCTATTCCAATCTGATGCTAGCTGGAATAATCATGTTTCTGCTATTTACGAAAAGGCTTGTAAGAGATTAAATATTTTAAGACTTTTAAAGTACATATTAGATAGAAATTCTTTAATTAAAATATATCTAGCGTTTATTAGACCGGTCCTTGAATACGCCGATGTAGTATGGGATAATTGCTCACAAGAAAATGCAGAATTGTTAGAAAAGGTCCAAGTAGAAGCCGCAAGAATTATTACTGGTCTTAGAGTAAATTCCTCAAGATCTAATCTATATGACGAACTCGGCTGGGAGCCATTATGTCAGAGAAGAACAAACCATAAACTAATATTATTTTATAAAATGTTCCATGGTATTGCTCCTAATTATCTTAACGAATTAATACAGCCCTTCCAACCAGTGCAACACTCTTATAGTTTGAGATCAGATGGTAATAATCTTACTTTACCATTATGTAGAACTGTATCATACTATGAAAGTTTTATTCCTTCAACTATAAAACTGTGGAATAATCTTAGTTCTGAAGTGAAAATGTCTCCTTCTTTATCGATTTTCAAGTCAAAATTAAACCAACCTTTTAGCAGTTGTAAATACTTCAACTATGGAAGCAGAAACGAGAATATACTTCACTGTCAACTACGTAACAAAGCTAGTAATCTTAATGCACACCTAAAAAATCATTATATAATAGACGATGCATCTTGTCCGAAGTGTAATTACCATACAGAAGATAATGAACACTTTTTTATGGATTGTCCAGCATATAATATTCAAAGAAATAAAGTAAGAAAAAACTTAAATGAGCTTGATGTACCTTTTGATCTAAAAATTCTTTTACAAGGGAGTTCGGAGTATTCGTTCCAAACGAACCTCAATATTATAAAAAATGTACATGAATATATCAAGTTAACAAAACGTTTTTAATCATAATTTCTTTTTTGATATGTACTCTTGTCACTTTATACATGTTTATATTTATTATACTTATTTTGATCTGGATCTGTGCGAGTCAGGGTGTGGCTGCGTGTGTGAGTGAGGGTGTGTGTGTGAGTATGTTAGAATGCGTATGTGAGCACTCATATCATAATATGAATTGTAATTATTTACTCTGTTCATTGTATTGTTACCATGACCTGTTATATAGAGAGGGTATTTATAGGCTTAAGCCTGTTGCCCAATCTATTCAGTTTACTGAATAAATATTGTTTAAATCATAACACACCTGGCCGTACCGACAAATTATCATACCGCGCGGTATTCAATTTGTCGGCACGGCCAGGTGTTTTATAGGACCGAAGACATGCCAAAATATGAATTCAATGCTTAAATACAGATTCAATTCTCTCTCTCTCTCTCTCTCTCTCTCTCTCTCTCTCTCTCTCTCTCTCTCTGAGGGAGGGGTATCGCTGAAAGATTTTTACACGGCTGTTAATATTAACGATACGCTGCAGTAATAATCCAGTAGTACTCACTATGGTATTTTCTCCAGATCGCAAAATTCACACCAGCGCCCATGATAACTATCACTATAGCAACTGTGATGCCTATTACGACCACATTTGCGTTTGTTTCATCGTGAAATTTACCTGTAATATAAAAAAAAAATAATTTTGGGTTAGGTACAATGTTGAATATCATGTTTTTCATTTTCTTAAGGTAAAATCACTTACTAGTAAATAAGATCTGAAGTTTAATCTTTTCCAAATTTGACAGAACTTTCATTTATTCCAAATTTTATTCCTCAACAATTCCCTCCAAAAATTAACCTGGTAAGTTTTAAAGTATCATCAGAACATCAGAATATACATCAGAATATACAAGAGACCAGATACCATATTAATTATTTGTACTTCTTTACGTCTATACAACTGTCCCTTCCCTTTGATGTGTAAAGACTAAAGAGATATATCGCAGATTCGAAAATATACTTACAAACAGTAGCGTCTTCTGCACTGCATTTCACTCGAAAAGAAAAAAAAATAACTAAACAGCATGAAGTGGAAAATAATTTATTGCATTGTCTATAAGCCTCTGGACAGTCATTGCAATAAAACGACATACCCAGTACCATATGATGTATATAAAGAATCTTGTTTATTATTATTTGCTGATCATAGTTTATAGTTTTTAGTCTCAAGCTGTTTTGTATTTGAAAATGAAAACCCACATGAGCAATTAAATAAATACGTTATTTGTTAAGGGACACTATGTTCATACAGGTATGTACATACCCGTGCAAGGCAGATTTGTGCGTGCATACCTGCAATAAAGACTGGCACTGCC